>NC_051411.1:30237351-30244851 GCF_015228065.2 Penaeus monodon
ATAAGCCTGATCAGGTTTTTGTTGTGAGCAAGACTGGCCTCTTTTCGAAACGTCTCCCTGGCCAGACATTTATTAGTAAGAAAGAGGAGTTATCTTCAGGCTTAAAGGCCAGAAATGACCGATTCTCCCTTCTGCTATGTGCAAATGCTTCAGGGGACTCAAGACTAAAACCTTTCCTGGTCTATCACACTTGTAAGCTAAAGGACCTGAAGGTAACATCATTCCAGATGTTGCCTGTACACTGGAGGTACAACAGAAGAGCTTCTTTGACAGCCATTTTGTTTGAAGACTGGTTTACCAACTGTGCCATCTCAGAAATTTTAGCTTACTGTAAACAGAAAAACATTGAGGAAAAAGCCTTAATACTAGTTGATAGTGTTCTTGGTCAATCTGACATTGTCAATGAAATTCATCCATATATAAAGGTAATATTCATGCCAAGTGACATGCCTCCAGATCAGTTTGCCATTACTCAGTTTTTACAGCTCTACACTAAGACCCTCCTACAAAATATGCTCATTTTCACAGAAGGTGGGGATGAAAGTCAGGTTGAGGACTTTTTGACATCTTATAGCATCAAGGAGGCACTCTTTACCATCAGAGACAGCTGGACAGCCATTAAGACTCCATTTCTCAACAAATTCTGGAGCTATGCTTGGCCAGGTAAGACTCAAAGTTTCACTGGACACCTTAATGCAACAGAGGAAATTCAAGAGATTCGGGATCTAGCAAACGAATTCCAGGTCAAGGTTTTATAGACATCACTGAGGACGACATTCACAGGCACCTAGAATCACATCAGGAAGAGTTATCAACAGAGGAGTTGGCACAGATGACCAAAGCATCTCAAGGAGAAGATGATGACCAGCAGGACACTTCAACATTTTCTGTTCCACCAACATCAGAATTGGAGAGCATTGTGAAGTTGCTCTACAAAACTGAGAGAAACATAATAGAGACTGAATGGAACCCAAAGAGACTAGAACAAAGTTTGCCTCATCTCAGTAGTATAAAGGCTATGTATATGGATATATTAAAGAGAAGGAAGAAGAGGTAATCTCATTTTTAAGTTTAGAAATTTGTATTTGTTATAATAGGTATTCTTTTATGGAAATATTGTATAATGAATGTATTACACATTTTTCATACAGGTCTTTTTACTTATTTTGTATATGTTGATAAAGACATTTATATTTATTTTTAACATATATTTCATTCACCAACTGCATAAATACTTTAGAAAGTTGCACACTGACTTTCATAATACATATATTACAAGGGTAATCTTTTGTTATTACCAAGTAAAAGTGGGCAGATAAGGCAAAATAAACTATTGTATGTAATGCCATAGATATAATTTTGATCTAATAACTATAAATATAATGATAGCTACAAAAATGGGCCATGCTTGTTGATAAACTTCTTTTTCTTCTGTTAAATAATATTCATTAGGGAGATAACTCAAATATTAAACTGCTGTAATATATTTTGACTGAAAAAGCACTAGATACCCAAATCAGAAAATTACTTTGGCATGTAAGACTATCCATGCATAGCACATGCAGTAATCCTGTAATGAGAAAGAAAAGAAAAACTGAAGGATTAATAATTGACTTGGGAATTTTCGGTGTTAGTAATGCAGGGGAAAAAGGATGTACAAGTAGGAAGAGCAGCAACAGGAAGTAAATCAGGAGAGAAGATTATAACTTCAATAAACTAAAAGTGATTTTTCAGTAAATAAATAAATTAGAAGAAAATATGGTTGTTCTCTAAGAATACATGTAACACAAACACAAAAGGCACAAACACAAAAACACACACTCACTACACCACACACACCACATACACCTGTATGTGTGTGTGTGTGGGGGGGGGGGGCTGTATTGCACCAACACTTTTCAACACTTGCATGGATTGGATACTTGGCAGGGCTACTATCCAAAGTCATTGAGGAGTAACTCTGGGCAATATTAAGGTTACCAATCTTGACTATGCTATTCCGAGTCTCTGCAAACGCTATTGGTGCCTCTAGATGCATTTAGCAATGTAGTGAAACCCTTGGCTCTAAAGCTATCCGGGACCAAGATCCATGACGTTAGGCTCCTGCTAGAAGAACAATATCTGTGCTTGCAGAAAGGATATTGAAGTCAGACAGATTTTATATACCATGGTAGAGTGGGTTATGACTCTGGGCTGTCAGACCAGGTGATCAGTAGACGGATATGCCTGGCAGGAGTCCCAACGAGTATTTGAGGATACTGTTACCTGTGCAGAAGGACCAAGTTAAGCGATTTCAGGGCCCTGATACTGCCAGTTTTCCTCTATGTTGGGGAAACCTGGACTCTATCCTGTGCCTTGGAGTCTCGTCTTGATTACTTCTGTAACATCCTTACGCAGTATCATGGGGCACAGTAGGCAAGACCACGTATCCAACCAATGGTTACACTGTGAAGCTAACATAGCACCCATTACTTGTACAATCCGAGACCACCAACTCAGGCTACCCGGACACCTGTGTGTGTGTGTGTTTGTGTGTGTGTGTGTGTGTGTAACCATGGTCAGTGGAGAAAGATCTCTGTGGTGTATAAAGAAGGTTTAAGAAATATTCATACTTATTACGCTATTTATTACATAACTCTACTTACGTTTTAGTAATATTAAGGTCCTCCTCGATCACTAAGATCCCCCAAATAGTACGTAAATGGTCAAAACCATTATGTCTGCTCTGTACTGTGCCCGCCTTGGGTGTCCTCGATGCTCCCCTGGGCATCAGCGGTCAGCTGAGGTCAGCAGTTTATAGCGACAAACAACGCGCTCCTTGGCCCTGGGGCTGGTATAGGATTCGCACCCTAATGCCTGAGCCTAGTACGCCTATATCCCCCACAGGACTATTAAAGGAACTTTCCTGTCATGCTGCTTTCACTCCGCTATTTATGTGACACTCTATGTGACTCCCATGGTACACGTATATTTTTTTAGTATTTATTTGTCACTGATTCCTGCCTGTGACATGTTCCCCGTCCTGAATCACACGTCCTTCGGAAGACTGTCATTTCAGACTGTGAGGACCATCTCCAGGTTTTAGCCAACCTCACCATCGGATATCAGAGATCAAACCGTAGAGCCGCCAGCGCCATTGGCTCTACGCGAGATGAAGGGAAGGGAAGATGAGGGGAATTGGACTATTACGGACTTCATTGTCCTGTAAAGACGATTCCTCTTCGCCCTCTCTCTCTTCTCAAAGACATAGGGTTACAGTAATAGATCCAACACAACGGAGGGTCCTAATGTGACTCCAACTCTGAATTCACGTATGGAACATAATGCTGATCTGTCCGACCAAACAGGACAGCATTATTTTGGTCCATCGAGGCAATTGCTCTCTGAAGGCCATGAAGTGACTCGTTAACCCTCTCCAAATTAATAATGAAGTGATTTAACTGAACATCTAACCCTATATTTTTAGTTACCTGAGACTCAATTATTTGGCACCACGTTGTGTATTACACTAAAATTGGCCTGGACTGTTGTAAAAATTTGGGTTCATGCTTTACTCTCTCTTCGGCCCTGTATTTTTAATACCTTATGCACCATTAATGAACAGGCTTCCGGAAAATGTAAATACCCAGTCCCATAGAGAACTATTGCTTTCTTACCTATAATGAACACCTCAGCAATGCTGGTTTGGCTTCCAAATGCCGCAATCGTTTAATATCTCAAATACTAGGCAAGTAACTCTATCACTCCTGTTTGCACACCTTCGGGAGATTTATTCTCCTCTGGAACCGTTCCAACATGCATATACCGTTGACATGGGGCTTGTAACATAATTGTGCGCCTCCACATAATCACTCTTCAAGAGATTATCGGGAAATTCCATGACCTCCGAATCTGTCTGAGCTACATTATTCGGCAGATCAACCATAGCTATCAAGCCTTGGGAAGTCTTCATCTGAATCGAGATAATCCTTGACAACTCCCATACTACAGGTTTTTGAATATGTAGTGTTAATGTGTGGATAACATCCATTCCACACCTATCCAACCTCACCTGGGCGAGTTCTCTAATGACTGCCCCAAAAGATGGGGTTAACCTGCTATCCAAAACCTGGAACACCACATTCACGACACTTTGAGTCAACAGCTTAGGAAATATATGCCCTGCTGAAGACATAAATAATATTTCACTGGCCCACTGAATCTTTATCTACCGACTCTATAATAGCTTCTAAGTGATCCAGTTTTTCGTTTATTTGAACCTCCCACCTTACTCTATCAATTTTTTGAATCGCCTCAATTGATAGATCTCTTAAGTATCTTACCTGAAAGTACACTTGCATGTTTCTTAGCAATAGTCTCCTTACCTATTATTTTTACTTCAGCTTCACTGCGATCATCCATTATTCCAAGAAGAAATCCTAACAACCGACTCACACCATCAAGTGGACTTCGGGCTACTCTCTATTTGGCGGGGCACAACTTATTTTGATGTGCTCCACTCAAGACTTGTTCTAGATCACTTCTAGACCTGTGGATTTGTTGTCTCGCCAGTCGCAGAATGTTCATCCTCTTGATCCTGTCAGCTACCGAAGAAACTTCCTCTTCCTCGGTTCCTGGCATCTGAGATGGACCTCTGTCGACCATAACGAGCCCCTGGAGTTGATCTAGCTTCTGGACTAGGCATCTATAGCCCGGACGTAATCCTCAAGTTTTGGTGTTGGATGATTCGCCATTGATGGTCTACAGTGAGCATTATCCAATCCATCCTCAGCATGGTTAAGCCAGGCCGAAAAAGTGGTGGGGTGGCGTCTCCACTGCAGGTCCCCATCAACATCACCTTGCACAGCACCGTTCACAACACTGTACTGCAAAACAATTCTGGCATGAATACAATGTGAAAGATATCACATCCACACCTGACCCAAAATCAATAATTAGTGCTTTGTGTGTGATTCTGTCTGTATTGTCTGTGTCCCTGTAGTTAATCCCTGTCCTCATACTGCAGTTACTTTACTTTAGGTCCGTACCTCGTACGCCCACTTGCACAGGTCACTTGCACTGTTTCATCCTCCACGTGTTCAGGATTAATGTTCAGTCTTACATTTATTCCAATCACTCTCCTCCTGGTGAAGTGCCCAGATTTTGCGAAGAGCTACCGTCTCTCTGTGCAATCGATGAATTTTATTGTACCTCTTTTTCTTCTTCCTCTTGTGACGTTCTCTTCGAGGATGACTGGGATGTCTCCTCTTGTCTCCTCTGGGTATGGTTGCCTAGCCCCCCGATGCTAGAGTCCAAGGGATACTGCTTCCAACGCTATCTTTGGGTTCTTCAGGTGAACGTCCTTGGTTTTCATCGTCCGTATATCCTTGATCTTGTAAACATAGAGCTTGAATGACCATATATGGTCTCTCCCATATCTTTCTTCTTTGCAGCTCTCATAAACAGTCTTGTGTCAGGTTGCAGAAGAAGTGTCCTTTGACTTCTGTCGAATCTGAGCTCGTCTCCTCACGAAATCCTCAGATATGTGTTTGCTTGTTGCAGATCCACCATTCTGCTGGTGTTTTAACATCCCTGCCAAACATTGCATAATAAGGTGTGTCACGAATGGTTGCATGGTGGGCGGAGTTCAGGGCCAGGTGTGCCATAGGCAAATGTCAATCCCAATATTACTCTTTTCCCTCCACATTTGAACAATTTATTCCTGAACTCTCGTCCTTGATCCATTAGAAGAGTTTCTGGGACCCCACACTCGCTGAAAATGACCAATATACAATTTGCTACCACCTACGGTTTTATCGTGCAGTGGCTTCACGACTGTACATCTAGTGAGGTAATCCACCATCACTAATACCTATTTATTCCCTCTCCATGAAGGGAACTAATCCCATGAAGTTCATGGACACCATCTGGAAAACTTCCAGTGATACTGGGCACCTCTTGAGTGGTGTCAGGGGGTGACCTCTTCTATTGAACTTCTGACAAGTAAGAATTCGCATATAATATCAGGCTATGCCCTTATCCATTCCTCGCCAGGTGAAAAACCTCTTAGCTCGGAATCTTGTCCTCTCTTCTGCTCCATGTCCTGCCAATGGTGCTTAGTGTACAAGTGCCAATGCTTTCAGTACCAAGTTCCACGACATACATAGCATTTCCTTGACACCTCGCATCATATTAGATCTTTGTTGTTCATAGAGCAGGTCTTGATCTAAAAAGTACAACTCTACCTCCAAGTTCAGATCCAACTTCTTACAATCGATGTTTCCTTGGTGAGGAGGTGTCTGATTAATGGGCATCTTGGCGTTGCTTCCTGACCATCTCTTGGATTGACCACGGTGGACTTGGCTTGGTCATCAAACACATAGCAGTGGTGGGAGAATGAGGGAATATTTCACTAAAATGGGCTTTACTCCAGTATCCCAAACAGCGAAAAGATAATCTCCAGATAATGATGTTTTCAACTCTCGTCTAACCTTACTCGGGCTTCTGCATTGCTTTACCATCCTCCCCTGATGGCACCATGGAGGGTTTCCGAGAATTTTCTACGGCACCTCCTACCATAGTCTCATAAAAGTGGTGCATGGTTACTTCCATGGAATGGTCGTCCGTGGGCCACGCCCAAAGGAGGGTAAAATCCATCTGTAGCGTTATTGGTGAATTCGTCCTAAAGCCTCTCTGCGTCTCGAAGACACTGGCTCTAGTCTCCCCTCCTGGGAGAACTTAGCTAAGATAGCATCCTTAAACCATGGACGCGCGGCGAGAAGTAGCGCTCGTAGTCACTTCATCAGGACCGGTTGCCCCTTGGTTCAGTGCTTCGATTGCAGCTTTCTTCCTCTTCTCTTCGGCCATATATTCCTTCCTTTGCATGATAACCGCCTTTACCTCTGCCATCTCATTCCGGAGTTCCTCCATTATTTCTCCCTCACCAACAAAGCCCAGTCAATAGGGGTTAAAAACATGGGGATGTCTACCAGTACCTGTGTGAACTGCTCGGAGTCCTCGGTAATCTGCTGGGTTGTGGCGATCAGGAACACTTCGTCCTCCTGCCATTCGCTGTAGAGGACGTTTTTGGGCCGAGTCCCGTCGTCCGACATACGCTCACGTACAATTCAGCAGCTGTCGTCCGTACCGTATATCTGTGGAAATTATGCTTTTCAGTATCGATACTGATGTTTCCAATACCCTTTACACGGCTAACCTCAGCATCCATTACATGTATTTTATTTGTTAAAGAGCACTGTTGTGTAATTATTAGACTCGCTCTTCGCATTTAAAACACACAGAAATACACCGATATGTGGGAATGTAATAACCGTATATTCCATTAACTATGAGTCTTATCTTAAAATAAATTATAAGTGGAATGGTTGGGTTATGCCATGTGGTTTATGGAATAATAAAAAAAATGCAATTAAATTTCAAATAACTCATAAATACTAAATATTAATTTACTCGGTGTGTACAGGTAAACTGAACAACAAAATATAATAGGAAGCTAGAAAA
>NC_051411.1:30254851-30262351 GCF_015228065.2 Penaeus monodon
GGACGCGTGTCAGGTAAAGGAGGATGTGTGGATTTGTCTTTTTATAGGTGGCATTACTTCCCGTGAGAGGGAGAGTGTGTGCGTGTGTATGTGTTTGTGTGCGTGTGCGTGTGTGTGTTAGTTTGTGTGTGCGTGTGCGCACTTGTGTGTGTGTGTGTGTGTGTGTGTGTGTGTGTGTGTGTGTGTGTGGTGTGTGTGTGTGTGTGTGTGTGTGTGTGTGTGTGTGCATCTATGAGAGAGAGAGAGAGAGAGACGAGAGAGTGGGGAGAGAGAGAGAGAGAGAGAGAGAGAGAGAGAGAGAGAGAGAGAGAGAGAGAGAGAGAGAGAGAGAGAGAGAGAGAGAGAGAGAGAAGAATAAAAGAAAAAGAGCGCATAAGAGGATCTTTAAGTATAGAGCCTCAGTACTGGAACTAGTTGGACTGTTAGAAATTGGTACGTACGGCTTGACTCTATTTGTAGAGAGATTACAACACTAATAAATCACACAAGCTAATGTAGACGGGCTCGGTGCTTGCACTGTAACAGGGCCGAGCCAAGACCAGAGGCCTGGCTATTAGTGTTAAGGATATGGCAACAGGCATTCTGTGGGTCAGGACTGAATCAAGGGCTAAGGTCATTTTGGTATTCCGTCGGTGGTTATTGAAATTGCAGAGTGGAGGTACCACCCAAATGCCCCGTATATCATTGACCCACAGAACGCCTTCAGTCGCCATACTGTGAACACACCAGACATCCCATGGCCCCTGGCCTGGGCCAAGCCTGAGTGGCCTAGCTAAGACTCAATCATCAATACAGTCTACATTACCTTTTGTTATTTATCTGTATAACGACTCTTTCTATAAATAATAAGTCAAGCGATACATACCAATCAGTCCCAGTACTGAGGCTCCATATTTAGAAAGAGCTACTTATAGCTAGTGGCAGCAGTGGGATCTCACTTTGTAGAATGAGTATAATACTGACAAAACACACAAGGGAAGGTAGACTGGGTGGATGCTTGACCAGGCCCGGGCCAAGGGCTGGTTGGTGATGTTCATTATGACAACGGGAGGCGTTCTGTGGATGTGGTCTGGGTCAAGGGCTAAGGTCATATTAGTATCAAAATTGCCCTAGGTCAAGTGCCATTTTAGAAGCTATTGTTTTCCACATAATTATGCTTGTATCCCCACCATAGAGAGAGAAAGTATGTGTAAGTATGTACTTTCATGCAGATTTATGCACATTTCAGTGTTCTTACATTCAGGTACTCGCTTGAAAGCTTGTGCATGGACCTACCTAAATGCCTTTATTGACTCACATGGCATCCCTGTCCCTACAGTCTGACAGCGGAGGGCCCCTGGTCGTCTCCAGACCCGACGGGTCGTGGTACCTCCTGGGCTTGACGTCATGGGGAAGGGGGTGCGGGCGGCCTAAATATCCAGGGGTGTTCGTCCAGGTCGAGAGTAAGTGTCGGAGCTGACCTCAGCATGTCAGCTCTTTTATTCATTATAAAGGGGCATATACATATGTGCAGACATACATTTGGACTCTGTTTTAAGGTCCAAATGTAACATTTACACACACATGCATATAGTCAGATACACTGAAGCCGTTGTCACGTGTTATTCTTCTATAACTTGTTGATAGTAATGTACAATTTTCCTACTTGGTATAATCCTCATCTTGAGTTGCATTGTAAAAGATTGGGCGAATGTGATGGTTCTGTTTATCCGTGTGACCAGCAAGTTCGGAAGTATTCAGCTCATAGGCTGGAACAACTTCAAAGGTTGGATATTATCACAAACTTAATGAAGAAAAAACGCTCCTGTGACCGGCTTTACTAGGTTACTTCTCCCACAGGTTACCTGAGTTGGATCGCGAATAAAATCCCCGACGACGACTGCGGTTACTTGTCGCATCTCCCTACCCCAGCTCCGCTGACAACTTCGATGCCGAACGAGAACTGCAGTGAGTTCTGCTAATAAAATGGGTCCTGTTAATTTCTTGATAGAGCTCTTGTAGAGTACTCTTCACGTTTACTCGCAAGATCTTTTAAAATCGAAGTTCATGTGTTCAAGTTCAAAATTACTATAGTTTGGATAAAAGGCTACACCCATATGGTGCGGCCAGGCATGGTGATTAAAGACAAGGGGCAGAAGAAAAAAATCTCCGAATATTAATTCCCAGAGATGCTGAATGCTGTTACGCAACGATACTTTGTTTAGGAGGCACTACAAGTCCCCTCCACCCCCCCATAAACAATTTCCACTGCAAAAAGGCCTATTTATGTATTTTTTTTTTCTCCTTATGTTTTGGGAACCATAGTTAATCCTTACTCATCATTTTTCTTTTTTCTAAAACATTTCATCTTCACGTGTAGCCATTGAAAAGTTTATCCTAAACAGTTTTCCTTCTCTTTCAGAATGCGGAGTACCAAACCGTAAAGATCGCATAGTGGGCGGAGTAGTCACACAGCCACACACGTTCCCATGGATGGTGGCTTTGACAGAAGGATTCAGCATGGTTCCCTACTGCGGCGCCGCCCTCGTTTCCAACCAGTGGGTTATCACAGCCGCCCATTGCACCGAAAAGTATGTTGGTTGTGTTTTGGTTTGTATCCGAGAGCCACTGTATCTGTGAATATGCTGTTGTATTAGTTGTATTTACAGATGTACAAATATGTCCGTGACTATTGTTTACACTTTGCCCTGTATCCGTGATACAGCCATTTTCTCCGTGATTTTGTTGTATTTACTGTATTTGCATTTGTTCTAATATACCCAGGACTTATTTACCAGTTTCATGGTTCATTGACAAATGCATCCAAGGTTATGTTGCTTATATTTTGTTCTGCATCCTCAATTTTGTTGCAGTTATTGTCTATTCATGTTTAAATATACACATGGCGTATTTACTGTTTCATGGATCATTGACTATGTTCAGAGATCTCAAATTTATACTTCTCAGATTTCGTGATATATGATTTATTTCCATTTTTTCTACGTTTTTGCTGTATCCACAATATCGTCGATTTTTTGTATTCTGGTATTTCCATAGGCCTTTATGGTTAAATGTTTGCTTCTGTAACCGCCATCCTGCAGAAATCATGTAATTCATGTCTTTTCTTTCTTTCTTTCTTTCTTTCATGTATCTATATATGTAACTTGATTGAGGGAGAGATCCAATATACATATAACTGTACTTTTTTTTTTCTTTTACCTTTTTTGTCAATACACCATACTGTAAAATTATTTTCTCTTCAGTATGTTCCCTGATGACCAAGTCCTTCTGGGAATGCATGACACGAGCCATCGTCATGAGACCGGTCTTATCCGTCGCAGTATAGAGGAGGTTCGTATCGTCTATCCAAAGTCTCAAATCTAGACGGAAAGATACGATACACATCTATGCGTTTCGCCCTTTTTCTATGAATTCTCTTTTTTAATCAATTCAGGGATACTTTATAACTATCTTCGTTACCGAGGACATAGTTATGGGCTAAAAAAAATAAATGAATAAATAAAAAATAATCAGAGTCTGTTTGAAGAATAACTTCAAATATTGCTATATATCACCGACCTCGACAATTTCGTAACTCGACCTTACTGACTCCAAGGGGGAGGTACAAGGGAGAAATACATGGAGCAGATGACGACTTCGGTACGTTCTCATTCTGTTTCTCTCTCTCTCCTCTCTCTCTCTCTCTCTCTCTCTCTCTCTCTCTCTCTCTCTATATATATATATATATATATATATATATATATATATATATATATATATATATATATATATATAATATATATATAATATATATATATAATATATATGTTATATATATATATATATATATGTATGTTATATATATACTTTTCTCCCTCCCTCCCCTTCTCTCTTTCCCTCTCTGTTTTTTTTCTGAGGCGATAGTATACGCAAACAATTTATTAGTTATTATAACTTAAATGCATTATTATAGTAAAAGTTTTTGTTTGCCATTACACATGAACATATGCGGTTTATTTCTTTTATTTCTCTGGCCTCCATTGTAACAACAACTTCAGTTATTTCCTTTTCATTTCTACCTGTTGATTGGGACGCTTCCGCTCCAGCAGGTACTCCTTAGGGCTTGAGGACTGCCTCACTGGCTCCAACATTTGCTTATATTGCACTGCAAATGTAACTACGATACTAATCCTAATTCACAAACACATGCTAATTCAAATGCGCGCCTACACACACACACACACACACACACACACACACACACACACACACACACACACACACACACACACACACAAAACCACACACACACACACACACACACACACACACACACACACACACACACACACACACACACACACACACACACAAATTCCAGTAAAATAAATATGAGATAACGAGGCAGTTATGATCATTGTCAGTAACTGCTTCTATCACCACTATTACAAAATCAACTCCTAGTCACTATACCCTCAGTAATATTTACATTTTCACTGTCGCCATTTTTTTTTTTTTTCTATTGCTCCCATTTGTTTATCTCTCAGCCCTGCTATTTATATCTCTCCCTCTTTCCCCCAGATCGTGCCGCATCCTCGGTACGGTGAAGTTGTTCTAGACAACGACATCGCTCTCATAAAGCTCTCCAGCCCTGTAGTCTTTAACCAATCGTATATCGCCCCAGTGTGTCTTCCTGCCCTTGGCCAGAAGTTTGATAATGGCACCGCTATTGTCACGGGATGGGGCTCTATAGAATATTGTAAGTGTTAAAAAAGGGGGGAGGGTGAGCATTTCATGTAGAAGGAACTGACCAGCGTAGAGAGGCTGTGTGCGTGTGTGTGTGTGTGTGTGTGTGTGTGTGTGTGTGTGTGTGTGTGTGTGTGTGTGTGTGTGTGTGTGTGTGTGTGTGTGTGTGTGTGTGTGTGTGTGTGTGTGTGTGTGTGTGTGGGAGTGGGAATGGGAGTTAAAGTGAGTGAGTGAGCGAGCGAGCGAGCGTGGCTGTGTATGGGCGTACGAGCATGCGTTCTTGTCGGAGATAGCTAGAATGTGTCCCGATATATGGAATTCAGTCATGACGTTGCATAATCATTATATACCACTGCTTGGAAACTACTCCATAACTACAATACAATTCCTTTTTTTTTTTTTTTTTTGAGACATATATAAAATGCATTTCTCAAGCATCGTGTACAGCATCCCGTTATAATCGGCGCGATTTTCCCCTTTAATGAATACGGCCTCTCTCGCGCCTCGTTATTACAACCTCATCTCCTTTACAGACGGTGCGAACTCGGATAAACTGAGGATGGTCGAGTTGCCCCTCGTGCCACACGAAATTTGCTCGAAAACGTACTCCCCTTATGTGACTGAGAATATGATCTGCGCTGGTTTGAAGGAGGGAGGAAAAGATGCTTGTCAGGTGAACAGAATAGTTTTGGCTGTGATTGTTATATTTTCTAGTTATGGTTGGGGTTGTTATTATTTTTTATGTTACTGTTGTTAATACTGTTAATGTTGATGTTATTATCATCATCGTCATCACTATCATTGCTATCATTATTGATGTTATTATTACTATTACTGATATCAATATTACTGTTACTATTACTACTAGCAGTCATATTGTCATTTTATATTTAACCCTGTTGTTGTTTCAGATGTCCTTTTGTTATTATCATAATTTCTGTTAGGAATGTTATTCTTATCACTGTTATCCTTAATTTTCTCACACCATCATTTTTGCTTTTGTCGTTAATATATTACTAGTACTACTACTACTACGACTATTACTACTGCAATTGATATAATCATTATCATTATTATTATCATTACTATTATTATTACTGTTGAAGTATTGTTGTTATTATTACTATTATTGTTGTTATTATTATCATTATTATTACTATTATTATATTTTTATTATTATTATTA
Source organism: Penaeus monodon (assembly GCF_015228065.2). NCBI lineage: Eukaryota > Metazoa > Arthropoda > Malacostraca > Decapoda > Penaeidae > Penaeus > Penaeus monodon. The sequence goes on from NC_051411.1 coordinate 30,260,762, forward strand.
CTATTACTATTGTACTACTTAAAATGATTCAAAAAAGAATATCACCTAGAGTTGAAGAAGTGCTTAGTGAGAGTCAAGCAGGGTTTAGAAGAGGTCGAAGCACTGTGGAGCAAATAACAACCATTAAAATTTTAAATGAAAAAGTGAGAGATACAGGAAAATTGATCTTCCATAACTTTATCGACTTTCGTAAAGTATTTGATAGAGTCTGGCATGAGGCACTTTGGCACACCATGAGGAAATTCAACATTGGTGAAGGAATAACAACATTAGCACAAAGCTGTATGAATGTGCAAAGTCTGAAGTTTTGGTTGACGACTCTTAGAGCGAATGGTTTGCAACCAACGTTGGTGTAAGACAAGGGTGTTTGCTATCTCCGACCTTATTTAACCTCTTTTTAGAAAGAATATGACAGATGCGCTGGATGAATATTCTGGGGGTGTTAGCTGCCCGGGGAGAAAGATAGTTGACCTACGTTTTGTAGATGACATTGACTTAGTAGAAGAGAGTGCAAGTGGCATTCAGGAGATCACCAAGACTAGAGAAAATTGCAAAGAAATACGGAATGGAGATTAGCACAGAGAAAAGTAAAGTGATGGTTGTTGGAAAACCAGAGAACACCTATGGCCAAGTAGCAGATGTGATGATGGATGGAATCAAGCTTGAACAGGTCAAGAGTTTCACCTACTTAGGCTCAACACTCACGGATAATGGGAGATCAGAAAAAGAAATTCGAATAAGAATTGGAAGAGCTACTAGCTCACTCGCATCGCTGGACAACATCTGGAGGGCTAGAAATGTAAGCATGAAAAACAAGATACTGTTAATGAGATCAATCATAATGAGTACTCTTTTGTACGCCTGCGAAAGTTGAACAGTTAGCAAGCAAGACGAGAAGAGGTTGCGGGCATTTGAAATGAAGACATACAGAAGATTGTTAAGGATCACCTGGAAAGAAAAGAGAACGAATGAATGGGTCAAGGATAGGATATGTGAGATTTATGTATATGAGCCAGAAAGTATTGTAGATGTGATGAAAAGGAGGAAGTTTAGGTACTTTGGGCACCTTGTACGTGGAGGAGGGACAGCAAGAGCAGTAATGGAAGGTGAAATGCAGGGAAGTCGAGGCAGGGGACGCCCACAGAGGAAATGGATGGATGATCTCAAAGACTGGAGTGGAGAAGGAGGTATAACACCGAACAGAATGACGATGGACCGGGAGAGATGGAGACAAGCTGTTTACGCATGGATGCAACCACGGCCGCCTCGGCTAAGGAGCTGATAATGATGATTACTATTGTTATAATTGTCATTATTATTATTATTAATATTATTATTATTACTATTACTACTATTATTATTATCATTATTACTTTTACTACCATCATCACTATCCTCTTCCTCATCATCAGCATCACTATTATCATAACTATCAATACTACTATTATTACCACCACCACACCGTCATTATCCCCATTACAATTCTAATAGTTGCCGTTGTGATTATTTAACCTTTATTTACCCCATTTCCTCTTCCCAGGGCGACTCCGGTGGTCCTATGGTAGTCGATGATGGTTCTGGCAGCTACTT
>NC_051411.1:30279851-30287351 GCF_015228065.2 Penaeus monodon
TATATATATATATATATATATATATATATATATATGTGTGTGTGTGTGTGTGTGTGTGTGTGTGTGTGTGTGTGTGTGTGTGTGTGTGTGTGTGTGTGTGTGTGTGTGTGTGTGTGTGTGTTAGTGTGTGTGTGTGCGTGTGTGTGTGTGCGTGTGTGTGTGTGTGTGTATGTAAGTATGTATATGTATTTATTTATGTACGTATGTGTATATATATGTATATATTTATGTGTTATATATATATATATATATATATATATATATATATATATATATATATATATATATATATATATGTGTGTGTGTGTGTGTGTGTGTGTGTGTGTGTGTGTGTGTGTGTTTGTAAATATGAATATATACATATGTATATGTATACAAATGTATAGAGAGAGAGATGTGTGTGTAGGTGTATATATATGTATATGTACATATACATATATACGTACATATATATATATATATATATATATATATATATATATATATATATATATGTATATATGTGTGTGTGTGTGTGTGTGTGTGTGCGTATATATACATATATGTATGTGCATATATATGTATATATGTATATGTATATATATACATATATATATATATATATATATATATATATATATATATATATATTATATGTGTGTGTGTGTGTGTGTGTGTGTGTGTGTGTGTGTGTGTGTGTGTGTGTGTGTGTGTAATATACACTCATACATATAAATATGTGTTCTCTCTCTCTCTCTCTCTCTCTCTCTCTCTCTCTCTCTCTCTCTCTCTCTCTCTCTCTCTCTCTCTCTCCCTCTCTCTCTCTCTCTCTGTTGAACGCCTTTGTAAAAGCCCTTATTGACTAGTAGCCGAAAGGCTTTTGGGCTAATAGAAAGCATGGATTTCGACAAAGGCTTTCAACTGGAACTTCTGTCCAAAGCTTGTGATAGTGTAAATCACAGCATTCTTATAAAGAAATACATGGAACTAAGCAGATAACCAACCACTCTGGTTCCGGAGTTATCTTACATACAGATCACAGTGAGAATTAAGAAAGTCGTATATTCCCAAAAAAATGTTTCCTTTGGCGTTCCTCAGGAATGCGTGCTAGGTTCGATTCTCTTCTCACAGGGGGTCAGTTCAGCGTTTCCCTTATTTAAAATTTAGACAAATGAGCTAGTTTAGGGGCATTTATGATAAAGCTAGACATACATAGGTGTAATTTAGCAAAATTGGCCTTAAAAAAATGGCCCTTGAGGGAAGCAAGCCAGACTTTAAGAGGGGCAGTCTTGGGGGAGGGGGAGTGACCCATGCTAATGATACACTTGCCTTCTCGCCTTCTCTGTTTGTGTGAATTATTTACCAGATTGCTTTGTAGTGAAGTGTGTAGATGGTACTCAATTAATTCTGTTTGGAAATACCGAATACATCTCGGGATTAATCGAAAAATAAGAGAATATATTATTGACTGTAAAAATATTATTCCAATAGAATGGCCTATTACTTAAAATGACACGACACTGTATTTCTCAATTACTAAATTTTATAATAATTTCTAGTGGAAGTCATGTAATACATAGTACTGTAAAGACCTTAGGAGTTTATGTAGATTATCATATGCCCTTTTAACCTAGCAACTCTTTGGCGTATAATGCGTTAGAGATACCTTCGTCCTCCACTTGTTTGTCCTTGAGAGAGGCTCCCTGTTGTGGTATTGGCTCCTCTTGAGAATTTGTATTATTTCTGAGAGGTTTATCTAATAAAGGTTAGTAAATGAAGATGTCGGCATTTATACGTTGTTCCCCATTTTCTTTCTGTAGGGTTGAAAGTGAAAATTGTTTCAGAACCCAAATTATTTCTAAAAAATAATGAGAATGTTGACACGGGTTGAATGGAACGATTGTTAAATCACGTAGCAATGGATTATGTTAGGTCTCGTGTTGATGATTTTCATTGCGTAATTATATTGCTGTGTTTCTTCGGTTCACTTGAAGGTTGATGATATCTAATATAAAGCTTACAATTCTCGTCCAAGTTGGTCATGGCACAGCGGCCTCCTCGACACTTGTGCAACAACTTCTACCACTCGGGTTATGGCGACATAGAGCTTGGTTTGTTGTAGAAATTTGCTGATCTTTCTTAGAACGCCGATTGAGGGCAGGCCAGAGTTAGACAACAGCGCTGAAATACTAGTGTGTAAGGGTACTTTATTAAAGTGTAAGGAAGCTGATAACTTCATAATCATTTTTATTCTGCATTGCTCATCAGCCAATACAATTGGGGTAGGGTAATGTTTCCTGAAGATTAATCAACTTTTACCCAATTTCATTGAGATCTGGTATTAAAAGTATTATAAAATTTGTTAAAATAGCATACCAATATTAGCAATTTAATTATTTTCCAATGAAAGAGAACTATTTTGCAGGTAAAAAATGAAGTGATAGTGTAATTATAGAAACACACACACACACACACACACACACACACACACACACACACACACACACACACACACACACACACACACACACACACACACACACACATATATATATATATATATATATATATATATATATATATATATATATATATATATATATATATATATACATATATATGTTTGTGTATATACATTTATGTTTGTGTGTGGTTGTATAATTACACAATCACTTTATTTTTTACCTGCAAAATAGTTCTCTTGTATCTGAAATTAATCAACAAAAATTGTGTGTATTTATTTATCTATAATATATATAATATATACATATATGCATACACACACACACACACACACACACACACACACACACACACACACATATATATATATATATATATATATATATATATATATATATATATATATATATATATGTATATATATATATATATGTATATGTGTGTGTGTGTGTATATACATACATACATACATACATATATATATATATATATATATATATATATATATATATATATATATATATATATATATATATATATATATATATATATATATATATACATACATACATACATACATACATACATACATACATACATACATATATGTTTCATGTCTTGTTGCTTAAGATGTTTTCCAATTTTCACATTATAACTCTCATTTATTGTTTGTGATATATTGCATGTCTTCTTATCATATCTCACTTCAGTCTGGAGATAGGGACAGTTGCCAAGTGAGATTAGTTTAGATTTTTGAGTGTTCCTATATATATGTCTTAGTTTATCTCACAGCAGTTCTCCTAGTCTAGGATTACAGTAAATACATCAAATTGGGATTTCTCATAAATCTTTTGAAGATAACCACTAATTCTTATTAGACTTACAGGTCAGTTCATTGCCTCTATAAGAAATGTTTTTTTCCTATTAGACTATAAGCTATTGGATCTGAGTGCCTAGTGGCCCGCTTGTCTACCAGAATCTTTGCATTAGGCTTACTTGAAGGTGTGTGGTTTATAGGACTGGCCCATGTGAAAATTCAGGTGTGGTATCAAGACACTTTGCCTCCTCTTTGCAATATTATTATCTCCTTTGCGTACATAAGCGTATTTTGCTTGTTTGCAGTTTTTGGATGTCTATATTTGTCATTTGTTGTGTTTTCATTGAGGAGACTCTATCGTATCTCTCAAGGTGGTCTGCAACTCTGTGCAATAACAATAAGTATCATTATGTTATTAGTGTCTTTTTTTGTATATTTTCATGTTCAATTTTCTGTAATGCATCTTGCACCACTGGGCATGGTGGGCAGGAATAGGAACCTGAGCATGGAAATTATGCTCTTCTAGGTATGGCTCTTGGACGATACATTCCACCCTCATTTACATGTGGAATAATGCAAGAGCCTTTTCCTAAGCACTCAGTTAGTCTAACCTTCCCCCAAGAGCTTTGTACACTCATCACGAGTCATTTCTCTGTCCCTAACAGTATATTCCCATTATTGTTACTCAGCCAGAAATTTCCATGATGTGAAGATCATATCACCTGATGAATAGACTTTTTAAAAAATATTTAAACTGTAGTCTCTTATATATTTTTAAATTCTCAAAGGTCAGAAAAGAAAGAAACACAAGATGGTGAAGGCTTGGTACATGGACACCAGTGATGAGGACAAGCGAAATGAGCATCACCTTTTGCCACCAGAGTATGTGACCCTTGAGAAACTTCGTGCTGACACTGGAGTCTTATACTGGAAGGTTGGTACTCTGAAGACACATGCCTAGAGTCATGATTTTTCATCATAGATTGTGTGATGAATTATACATTACAATATCCATTTTCAAAAATCATCTTTCAGTCATGGAGTCCTGATCATTTCATAAAGGAAAATAGAAAATAGTTACATATAGTTTTACGTTTACTTGCAAATTACTAATATTGCACAGCTATTGATGAATAATTATTTACTAACTTAATTTTTGGATATAATAACTAATCTTAATCTGTTGTAATAACTTACCTTAATCTGTTTCAGTTGGATGAGAAAAATTTTGAACCGGAGCTTGAGAAGATTAAATCCAGTCGAGGTTACTCATACTCAGACGTCATTCAAGTTTCACCAGAAAAACTCCAAAATTATGAAGAAAAGGTTAGCACCCACTGGTTTCCCTTGTCATTTTTATGATTCATGAATGTCGTTTAAATTTTCAGATCCCACTTTGCAATGTTTCATGAATAACAGCTGTATGTTCCAGTTAGGATAGATTTCTGTATCCATGTACAGTATAAGTTAAGGGTTATAAGTTAATGGAAATGGAGTGCAATGGAAATTCTAATAAAATTCTCAAAATTAATATACTTATACTTAGCATCAGTAGGTAATTTACAATTTAATATCTATAATCCAATTGTGGTTTGCTTTTTGCCATAGATTGTAAGAACTTATTGATGAATATGAATTTATGCTTCATTTAGCTATTAATCCCTTCCCTAATCATCACCCTCAGCTCAAAAACTTTTACGAGGAACACATCCACACTGATGAAGAAATTCGTTTTGTCCTGGAAGGCTCCGGCTATTTTGACGTTCGAGACAAGGAAGACAATTGGATCAGGATTGAAGTGACACCTGGAGACCTCCTGATTCTCCCAGCTGGAATCTATCACCGATTTACTTTAGATACGAAGGTAAAAAACGGATGAGAGATGTTACTAGTAATTGGTAGGATACTTTTATTATTACTATGGGTGATTTCTGGCAAAGTATCAGTCATCCTCTCACTAGGGTGTATATTTAGACTGAAAAGAGCAGCAAACATCCCAAGTAAATGTTGATATCTATTTAGTTACAGTAAAGTTACATGTATAGATTTCTAATTAAATTGGCTAGATTGAATTACATTGTATACATTCATAATAATAAACATCTTTTTAAGTTTACTATCAGAAAGAAAGAAGTGTTGAAATCTTTGTATTAAGAAATTCAAATTATTAGCATTGTGAAAGAAGAGGACAGCCTACCGTTTAGATGACTAGGTGAAAGATCAGTCAACTATTTAGATTATTTGTCCAGTCTCTTCTTCCCCAATTTTCATTCCGTGAGGCAATTCTCTTCTGTTTTTGTTACTCATTTTCATTTGTTTCCTATTTCTTTGTAATATTTTTGTTTTGTTTTCTTCTGTCATAGTAAAAGTTTAACCTCCTCCACAGAACTATATCAAGGCCATGAGACTGTTTGTCGGGGTTCCAGTTTGGACTCCACACAACCGACCTGCCGATGACATGGACGCTCGCAAAGAGTATGTAAAGAGGCAGAAAGAGGGCTTTTCAGAGGAGTAAAGGCAGAAGAAAAGAACCAGATATGATGGGGCTTTATTTTGATGGTGTTATTTTGTAAGTTTTGAAATTTGGGAGGACTTTTGCAAATTACTGTTCTTTGTTTTATTGCTGTTTGTTAGCTTGTTGTTGAAAATAGTACTTTGATTCTGTTGATATTTTATATGACTAGTTTTCCGTTTTATACCTGTCTCAAAACTGTATGCAGCTCATGCAATTTTATATATATATATATATATATATATATATATATATATATATATATATATATATATATATATATATATATATATATATATATATATATATATATATATATATAAATGTTATGTTATGGTACAAGTACATCTATAGGCGTTGTAAAGAATTACATTTTTGAATCTAGAGATTGATGTGAAGGAAAATATATTGCTTAAATGCATCTGCTAAATTTTAAGTTAACTGAAAACTTTATAATTCAGATGAATTATAAACTGTCACTTTTCATTTTGATGAAATGAACAGATTTTTTTTATGCATCATGACTTGATTTATAAGTGTTGTGATAGAACATTGCCATACATTTTTATTGTTATGTAAATTTTATCTTGAGGTATAGTTTATTGAAGAAAATACATATACTTATAAAGTTTCTGACTTGCATAGACTTCAAAATCCAATTGAATATTTTTGTAATATTGAATTTCCATTATATGATATCTTGTAAAATGTTTGTGTTTATATGACTTAGCATACATAGTTTATGAAATTAATGATGATCCTTATTGATTATTTTGATCTTAAGCAGCACACCTATGAAAGGGTATTACAAATATTGATTTCAGATATTTGAGAGACCAACTTTTCCAGGTATTAAGACAGCTAAAAATTGTTATATGTATTTTCACATTGTACAGTACAGAAACAAATGTACAGTATTTTATAAGGAGCAAAGGTAATTGTGTTTTATATGGTAATGTCTTCCAGTTACTAAATGTATTTATATTTCTACATCTGTTAACAAGGAGACATGTAGAGTTTATATAAATCATTTAAATTACACATAACATTAATAATATGAGTATCAATTATTTGAATTTGAATTTGATTTCCAAAAGAGAATTGCTGTATTTCTTAGGTTTTGAAAATGTTAGAGAATATTTTGAATATCAGATTTTTTATTTTTGTAATTATATGTAGTATATGACATTAGGTCACACAACGGTGTCTTGAGTGGAACATTTTGTTGTTATTTTTGGATTTGTTTGTGTAACTCATTTCTTGATTATCAGGCAGTATATTGTTGAATAAAGATGGGCCATAAATGTTTGAGTGACATCTGCTACCTGTTCTATGAGTTTTTTTTCGTCTTTTTCTTCTTTTTCTTCTTCTTCTTCTTCTTCTTCTTCTTCTTCTTCTTCTTCTACTTCTTCATCTCATTAAGTGCAATTTTGTGTACTTAATTGAGGACTGCACAGTTGATATTGCAAGGAAAGAGAGGATGAGTACTAAGGAAGTAAGGAGAACAATTAGACAGAGAAAGGGAAAACACAGATTATGTTGGAAGGACAGTGGTGGTTATAAGGATGCTAGGGACAATAAAACAATGAATGGCAAAGTGGAGTAGGTATGACATCAAAGTGAAATTTGTACAGTCAGTTCAGATGGACAAGGATACTATGATGTAACAGTCACATAGTTTTCTAAAGTGAATTTGATGTGGGACTCATGTTAGATGGTACAAGCTATA
>NC_051411.1:30294851-30299851 GCF_015228065.2 Penaeus monodon
GTATATATATATATATAATATATATATTATATATATATATATATATATATAATATATATATATATATATATATATATATATATATATATATAAAATATACACAAATACATACATACATACATACATACAATACATACATAATACATACATACATACATAATTTACATATATATTTATTATATTAATGTATATATATATATATATATATATTATATATATATATTATATATATATATATATATATATATATATATATATATATATATATATATATATATATATATTATATTTATATTATATTTATGTTATAATATATATATATATATATATATATATATATATATATATATATATATATATAATATATATGATATAATATTTATATTAGCTGAATATACTGAAAAAAGGAAGAATGAAAGAGGTAGTTTATCAAGCAGAATGACTACTGATGCCTTCCAGTTTCTAGTATAGTGTGAAATAGGTGATTTTATTGCAGCTTATAGATATTATTATATTATATTAGGTTCTGTTGAATATTAGATATATTGCATAGTAAGTTCTTGCCTCAATCTTTTCTTGTTTACAGCTATGTCATATCAGGTTCTTTAGCTTTTCTTGAACAAGTACTTTATGCTCGACCTCTCAGGCCTTAATCACAACGTAGGTTAAATTTCAGTATGCATGCAGTACAAAGTTTAAGTAGCCTAATTATACTATTAGGGATACAAATTATACTCCTGTGAATGCTGAAGCTGACATAGTGTTTGATATTTCCACTTTATTTGGTTGTAAAAGGCTCTGATAAGGGAGATGCTGCTAGTCAGATAAAAGTGGGAAGTTTTATGAATTGCATATAATAAAATTTGGTATATGGATGATCATATTTCTGCTATCCAAAATAGCAGGCTAATCAAATCCTAAACTAAAAGGAAATTAAGGGATAAGAGAGAGAGATTTCAACATGTATGTTCATTATAATTAGGTCATTTTTTCTCAAACCACAATTTATGTTACAAGGCACACAATAAATTTTAGAATGATTTCGAAATTTTGCGAGATCACGGAACATTAAAGGATTTCATATATTATAAAAGATCTTTGCATAATGTGAACTATTAAGTAAGTAAGAATAGAACTCATTTAACACTAAAAGTCAAGGTAGCACCAATTGAACCCAAAAATATAACTAAAGTATTCACTGAAGTAATCTAACAGCTGTTTATGGTGTGGCACATTTCATAAAACTGAAATTTATGTTTTACTTTTATAATTATAACAATATTGAGTTAATTATACAAATAATTATGTATCTAGATGTACGTGTACATTTTCTTTAAAAATCGTTCAGTAATGACAAAAGTAAAAAAAAAAAAATGTTGAAAAAGAAGGCAAGTAAAAACTTATTTGCTGTAAATGATGGCAAAGAGGCAGAGCTCAACTCAGCAGTTACCCAAACACGGCTTTTCAACAAGACAGTGTGGTGCTACCTATTTATAAGTGACTTGTTAGATGGGATTGGTGGTTTGTTTTGTTTTCATGTGATATGTAGAGATTTGTTATATGTTACAGATAATTTGTGCAATATGTGTACATATATAAATTTTTTTTTATCTCTGTCTCTCTTTTTTCTTTCTTTCTTTTCTTTCATTTCTTTTCTTTCTCTTCTTTCGTTTCTTTCTTTCTTTCTTTCTTTCTTTCTTTCTTTCTTCTTTCTTCTTCTTCTTCTTCTTCTTCTTCTTCTTCTTCTTCTTCTTCTTCTTCTTCTTCTTCTTCTTCTTCTTTCCCTCTTTTCTTTTCTTTCTTTTCTTTGCTTTGCCTTTCTTTCTTTCTTTCTTTCTTTCTTTCTTTTTTTTTTTTTTACTTATTCCATTCCCCCCTTCCTTCCTTCCTTTTTCCATAGTTCATTTGCACTTGTAATAAACAATTTGAAAGCGAGCAAATACATATTTTGTTGAGGGATATTTTTACTATTTGGTAAACTATACGTAAAATTGATGTCTTTGGTTAATGAGTGGGAATTCTGATTAGACAGAATGAGTAGATTTTTGTTGTTGTTGTTGTTATTGTTATTGCTGTAGATGTGTCAATGCCAACATGTGAGCCAGTACTGATACTAAGCCAGATAATAATACTGATACTGATACTCAGGTTCTTTGCCTTGATTCCTTTACTAATATTTGTAAAAATTTGTTTTGCCTGTCATAAAAAGACATAAATCTTTTACTGGATGAAATTATTAATATTGTCAGAATTAAAGTTGCAGTACCCACTTGTTTGTTTAGCTCAGGAATCAGTTCCCTGGTGAATAACACTTTATGATGATTGCTGAGGTGAGGGCATTATTTATTATATCAACTTCCAAATGTATCTTAGGAAATAACATTTCCAGACTAACTTGTTTAGCTGTGAATAGAAAGTCTTAGAATATAGGTAACTGATGTTTTCACCCATAAAAACATCACAAGGTTTATCACCTTACCCAACCCGATACTTTTGATATAATCTTATTGGTATAATCTTCCAAGTATTTTTTGTTGTCATAAACTTTTAAAGTCAAAATGACAAAATTAGATTCATTGTCCTTATAATTTCATTATGAGAAAGAATATTAATTATTTATGTAAGCTTCTAGACAAATTTTGTTTGTATGTTGTCTCAAAGTCAGTTTATTTTAGTCTGTTTTGATATATTACACCTGGAGAATGAACAGTATGTATATACTTCATTTGAAAGGGAATGAATCTTGTTTTTTTTACAACTGAGCTGAATAGTGTTTGTATGTCAGGAAAAGGAAAGAAGGAAAATATGAGTATTATTTTAGATTCAGCCAGAGGATGCACATGTAGGTATATTGTTGTGAAATATATATTTTTCTCCCTGACGTGACCATTGCATTGTGAAAAATTTGGTTTGAGGTGACGTAGAAATGCCATCATGGGATGGGTTGGGGTGACAGGAGTGGCTCACCTCAAGTACACAAAGCATTTAGAGGGTGATTAGATATAGTGGGTATTTAGGAAGGGGCTTTTGCATTATTTCCATCAAAAAACGAGTGTGCAATGTAGCATTTGTGAGCCATGACAAGAAGAGTGCTGGCTTGAAGATTCTATTCCTTCCTGCCATAACAGGTGGTGCAGGTTGTATTACAGAAAATTGAATAATGCAATAAAAAGAAATTAGATTACACAAAAAATAAAACGTTATTTATTATTATTGCACTGAGTTAAAGACTATCTAGAGAAAGGGCATGGAGTCTGCCTTATTACCATCTGGATAAAACAAATCAAATGGCCGATGTAGACAGCTAGAAATGCTTATGAAAAAATAATATTGCAAAGGGGAGGCATGGTGTCTTGACACTGCACAAGAGTGTTCATGTGTGCCTGGCCTACACACTTCACACCCATTAGAGTGGACGCTCAAGTAAGCCTAATGCCCATATTTTTAAGCCACACACAGAGAGTGAAGCATCCAGATCCAAGGGGTTATTGCAATGTTAAAAATTTTCCTTTGCCATTAGATCCTACCTAAAGCCTTGCTCGTTGTTGTCATGAGGGGCTTAGGAGACAGAGACTGAAGCACAATATAGGAGATCACCCCTGCTTTGGACCTCAGCCCTCACCTCAACTAATTTTACATGGTCTTTCCTTCTCCCTCTTTCCTTTTCCTTCTCTGCTTTATCCCCTTCTTCTGTCCACTTCCTAAGGTGTGAGAGCCATATTGAAAGGATGAAAGGCTGGCTTTGTGTCAGTCCTCCCCACAGTACTACCTCACTCCATACCACCCCATCTTCTTCTTGCCCTCATTCTTCGACTGCTTCCACCTCTGCAAACCTTTTGCATACCCTTTTTGGCCCAGCCAAGTGGGATCGATTCTTTGTGATTCCAACTACAACCCCTTTGTCTGACAATACTCTTCTCTTCCAACATTGTCTCCAAAAACAATTTGGCATAATTTCCTTTGCAGTCGTTCCGATCATTCATGCTTTGTCACAGTTACACCTGAGTCCCAAGGTCATGCGCTATCTACCCTGACCAACCTCACTCCTCCCTTAGTACTTGTAATGGAATTGTTTCTGTCTCCCTGACTGATTGTATTGTATACATGGACTGTTCAAACTGAAAACAGCTTGCTTGAATGCCTTGTCTACTATGATGCATTGGCAGTACAGTGCTACACTATTCCTCCCAGAGGCCAACATAAGTCCTGCACCAGTATTGCCAAGATTAGCTTCCTTAGACATGACCTCCCCAATGAAGTTTATATTGGTGTCCTGTCCGACCATATCAACCCCTTCCCCGTCAATGTCGGAAATGTTGGTGTTTTGGCCACCCAGCTAAACACTGTTGCTCCACAGCCTGCTGCCCTCTATGTGCCCAACCTGTTCATGACCATTCAAATTGCTCTGCTCAGTCACATATGTGTGCCAAATATGGTGGCTCCCAAAATGTGTTTTATAGGAAGCCAGACAAGAAGCATGCTGCATCCCTCCCTGAGACTTGAGATATGTCTCAGCTTCTCCCCCAGTATCTATTCCCCCTACCCTGAACCATCCTATATCTACTCCTTCTTTCACCCAATCAGATTCCTTTTCCAGTCTAAATCTGGATACTCCAATCTTTACTACTTCTGCAGTGCCTACCCCTCCTCCTTCTCACTCTACCTGTTGCACCACAATATCATCTTCCCCTACCACATCCTCTCCTACACCCTCCTTTCCCTCTACTCTTCAGACAATTATTCTCTCTGCTCTTCCTCATAAGAAAACCTTTGTTTCTCAAACCTCCACATTCATCTCCCCTACAGAATTTTGAAGACATCCAATCTTCGTAAACATGACCCAAGAAAATGCTCTGCTCCCTCATCCACCTCCCAATACCTCAATTCCTAATTGCCAACATCCATCCTCCTCCTATTCCTACTCCTACTCCTACTCCTACTCCTACTCCTACTCCCCCCTACCCCTATTACTAATACACCCCATCCTCTCCTCCATGTGC
>NC_051411.1:30304851-30307351 GCF_015228065.2 Penaeus monodon
AAACTCATTAAACGGAATGGCTTATATTGCTGTGAATATTGCTCCAAAACCTTCAAGAAGGCCCATAAGCTCAGTATTCATAGAAGAAGTCACACAGGAGAAAAACCACACTCATGTGAGTCCTGTGGTAAGGCATTTGCTCGTAAGGACCACATGCTTAAGCATATGAATATACACCTAAAGAGAAGAAGAAACTCGCTATTCTTGAGAAGCGTGAATCAGAATTTGTGGACAGACATGGAATCTGTTAATTTTCAGGAGATAAAGATTGAAAATGAGGAAATTGAAGATCAGTGTGAGACACAATGTGCCAAAAAGGTGGAAGAAAAGATATACTCCTGTGAAATATGTGGCCATACATTTAAAAAGGTGTACAACCTTCAGTCTCATATGGAGATACATAGTGATAGAACACTTTTTGAATGCAGTGTATGTAATAAACAGTTCAAAGTTAAAAAGAATTATGAAGCTCATCTTCTGAACCATGAAGAAACCACTTCAGGCCTGATGGAAAAGGCAGCAGAAAATACAAATCTTGAGAAAGCTAGAAATCAGCGTGCTCAATGCACAGTCTGTGGGAAATGGGTTGTGTCACAGAGTAGCCTAGAGACCCACATGAGATCACATACTGGTGAGCGTCCCTTCAAATGTGACAGATGCAATAATGCATTTATGCGAAAAGGTGACATGTTACGCCACATGAAGTCTCATACTGGGGAAAAACCATATGTTTGTCATTACTGCTCTGCCACTTTCTCAAGGAAGGACAAACTTGCATTCCACATCAAGAGGCATGATGAATCAAATGAGACAAGCTTGTAATTCAGAATGTTAGATAAGCTTCATACTAGTGAGATATTGTTTTGTTTTGTATAAAGAGATGAGCATTTTCTATTATATTTAAAATATATAAAAGAAAACAAGAAAAAAAGTTATATTATAATGTTAAAACTTTTTCATAGCCAGAATCTTCAATAAAAGGAAAAAGATAAAGAGCAAAATCTAGTCACATATGGTAACATGAGTTGCTTTGCCAATTTCTCTCAACCATCCTGAGCAGCATAGGCTGTTGCTGGAGTGCAATTTTACTTGTTTTACATATAGAGATGTATATTCATCACATAATCATATAATATAAGTACTTAGGACTTCATTTTTTCTTTGTGCCATTCTAATACTGAGTGATATTAAAAAATAAGTGAATTCAGTTTACTTGGAAGGTGATGTTTGTATCACATTTTACTTGAAGATGTTGGTTTTATCACAAGTTTTAAAGTAGCTAATCTTTTTATGGCACAGATACTTTTTGTAACTCTAATCTAAAATAGAAGATCTTATCCAAACCACAGGGTGCTTTACCCTCCCATTCCCATAATCTTCCATAGTAGTTAGATGTTTGCGTGTTTTTTTCCAAAATGTAAACAGAAATTCCTATGGTTGATGTGGGTTCTTAATGGGGTCAGGCAAAACATGAATATCTATGAAATACAAGTACCAGTATCAAACTCAGGCATTGTGGAGTGTCTTGCAGAAAGTACAGAACACTCCACTGCTGTGTCAGTTGTTAAGAGTTCATCTGTATTGTATGTCTATAAATTGTAGTGTGATAAGAATAGCAGTTTGTATGGGCATTTATGAGTAGTCACCAATATATTATTTGATTTATTCCTTATATATGGCATTGTAATAAATGTCAGTATCAGAAGTAATGTTATGTAAATGATTTTTTTAATCTGTGTTATATACAAGGTATAGGATAGGGTTATTGTTAAGAGTATATCTTGTTTATTGACATTGTCTATATTCAGATGGTTACAGGTTTTAGTAGATAGTAATGTTACCAAATGTTGTTTTGTTACATTTTTTGTATAGTTGTTCGTGTGTGGCAGTTATTTGATGTAGGTGGAAGAGTTTTGCTCAAATTCCCCTTTAGGCTGGTAATGTGATGCACCTTACAAATAGGTGTCTGTTTTTCTCCATTAGAGAGAGAATATTAGCCGGTGTATTATGACATTTTTAAGAAATAATTCTATATTTTTTCCTCAAAGCCACATCCAACTGCACCTCACACTCTTGATATCACAGTTTATGACTCCTTTAACAGAAAACAGCCTGCCATGTTTAATTACACAGATATGTGCTGCATTTGAACATGTTGTTGGCATGAATGCAATAATATTTTATAATGAGTGTTTTTGCATTAAGATAATTAAGTCAGGATTTTTTGTTCCTGTAGTTATCTATGTTTGAGATTTTTGATGGGTAAAGGGAAATTTTTGTTGTTCTTTTGTTAAAATCTTTTATTGTTGTGCAAGATCAGTTTCAGATATCTTTATGACTGCTATTTGTATGATTAATTTGTAACACATTACTACATTGGTACTCAGAATAACATTCCATTAAAACCCTTTTTTTATACTTCTGTGTCAGGATTGATTTTGATTATAACAATATATTGTCACAATTTGTGACTTCAGTAGAATTATTTTGGTATCACTCC
>NC_051411.1:30319851-30329851 GCF_015228065.2 Penaeus monodon
ATCATCGTCATCATCATCATCATTGTTATCGTTATTAGTATCACTATAACAATGATAATAGTAATGATAATGATGCTAATAATAATGATTATAACAATACTAATAATGATGATGATGCTGATAATAATAATAGTAATAGTAATAGCTAATTTTCATTACGATACTAGTTTTTAAAAATATATATTACAACTACTATCAGTTATAATCGCCTAATACACAATGATGATATGAAAATGATAAACCAAATACTATAACAACAATAATGATACTTGATACTGCCACGTCCATCACGATAACGCCATTAATACACTTTAGTAGAAACACTTACACGATTTTCTCATCTTAGCTTCGCATACGCCGGTCACGTGACCTGGAACGACGGGACGGGCAAGATGACCCCATTTCTCGCCGCTTCCTTGACCCCTGACCTCGAACGGGTCTACGCCGACCTTGGAGGGCGGCAACTGATGGGCGCCGTCGTCCCCAACTGGCCTTTCTTTAAAGTCACGCCCCTGGATACCTACGACGGCCCTTATCAAGAGGCTACCCCTGTCTCTGGCATTGATTTCTGTGTCATTGATACCATCGCGTCAAAGTTGAATTTCACGTGAGATGAATAGTTATGGTGTGATTCTTGATGATGTTCTTCTTGTTATTATCATTATTTTTATAATAATTAACTCTATAATCATTATCATCATTATTATCATCACTCTTATTATCTTTATCATTGCTATCATTATAACTTTATTATCATTATCATTATCGTATCATCATTATTAATAATGATAATTATATTGATGATACTATCATTATTACTGTTATTATTATTGTTATTATCATATTCATCATTATTATTATTATCCTTTTTTTGTATATATGCTTCTTTTAATTTATCTTTTAATTTATCCAAAGTCTTGTTCGTGCCAATATCACGAATGCATTCAAAGATCGTGTTTATTTCGTATTTCATAATTATCAAGATAAATATGATATCCAATGTTTTTCCAATTTTTATTGACATAACGCAGCTCCTATGAAAAAAGAAAAAATATAAAATCTATGGTAATTTAACTCAAAATATGTAATGCCGATAACCTAACACCATTTTACCAGCATCTCAAATTTGAACTTTGTCAGTCTATGGCTTCATTTAATAACAGACACAAAGTTCATTTGATTGATGTGTTCGAACCATAAATAAAGCATGTTTTGATTCAAAAAGGGCGTGCAAGAGTAAAAATATAGAGAAAAACAAAAACACAATAAAAAACAAACACAAACACAAACACACACACACACACACACACACACACACACACACACACACACACACACACACACACACACACACACACACACACACACACACACACACACACACAAGCAAACAAACAAACCTAATACTGCACCGAATTTCAGATACAAGCTACTTGTGGCTGACAGCTGGGGCGGACCGCAGGCTGATGGCGGATCGATCACAGGTATGATTGGCATGGTGTCTCGGAGGGAAGTTGAGTTTGCCATCGACGAAATAACTGTCACAGGTATGATGCGTTCACTGTAGCTTTGAAATGGATAATTCTATAATTCGGAGAATGGGTAGTTCGGTAATGTTGTTGTCAGCGCTTCCGTTTGGTTAGGTTGGGTTAAGCTGGTACCAAGCTTTTTGATAGACAGATTATCTTCGGTGCTGTTGCAATATATACCCCAGGTCAAAATACGCTAGTACCAAATAAATAAAATTGACGGTTAGTCTAGCAAACTCCTCCATCAGGTCAGGTTAGGCTAAAAGCCTTAATATAAAAATAATCGGTTTAATGTTTATATGATGTTACCTTATATTCGCACCGCATTGCACAAATGGACAACAATAATTACAAAATTCACCTAATTGATCTCTCAGGAGCCCGCGAAGCCGTGTTGGACTTCACCAAGCCGTATTTCATGGAGTCCATCACGATTGTCAGCCGAGCGCCCGCCGAGAAAAGCCGGGCGATGGCCGTTTTCTCGCCCTTTACGCCTGGGGTACGTTATTTATTAGTATTTATATTCGTCTACCTGCCTCTCCATCTATCCGTCTATTTATGTCAGAGCTGGACTGATGATTAAGTTAACAGTGCCTGTTTAAGTTACCCCGTACCCACTACACGAGAGCTTGATTTTTGTATCATATTATGCCAATGGTGATCATACAAATAAGCTTTATGGTACTCTGGTAAAGGGCCCGCTATCTAATACTACTTGTTTAATCAGTGCACTCCTGTCACACTTTTTTCACTGACGGCTTCGAGGTGTCTAGCTAGGGCCTTATTCTACATATATATAAATGTGTGTGTGTGTGAGAGGAGAGAGAGAGAGAGAGAGAGAGAGAGAGGAGAGAGAGAGAGGAGAGGAGAGAGAGAGAGAGAGAGAGAGAAGAACGATAGAGAAAATGAAGGTCTGTATCATTAGCTCCCAAGCTGGGTGCCATGGGCAGTGCCTATGATGCCGCAAGATTCCAAAATGAAATAAAATCTACGGATGCGGTAAGTTACTTTTCATTTTTCTGTTGAGTACTTACTTTGTTTCGAGCAGCAGTTATTTGTGGATAAGACGTAGATGAACTCTGTTTTAAAGGTAAATTTATGTGGGGTGTGGGAACGGGGACCGGTTGGAGAAAAAAAATTGAATGCTGTAGTGAAAAAAAAAGTTTGGAATTACTGTATTTTTTCACTGGAAGTTATTGTCATATCTTGTCAACACATCCAAAACACCTTATGCACATTTATTAGCATACCACATATAAAATTCCAATATGGTACTTATTAAGGCTTCATACACCCCACAACCGTCAAGAAACCTTATTTAACCCAAAGAACTAACGATCTTTTTAAAATACTTATCTTCTAGGTTTGGGCAGCACTAGTCGTGTCAGTCGCGATAATTGGTCCGTTGTTAGCGATAGTTAACCACTTTACGTCGTTCTGCCTCGGGGAAAAACATCGCTTCAGCACACGTGATTTTGCGTTTAACATGTTCCGCAATTTGGTGGTACAAGGTAACCTCATTTCGTCCGCGCGCTGGCCTCTGCGATGCATATTCTTCTCGTGGTACCTCTTCTGCTTCTATGTCTGTGGTGAGTTTTTGTTCTGTTTTCTTTTTCTTTTCTTTGATTCGTTACTTAAGTTTCTTGTTGTATTTTTATTATAATATCTACTTGCTTTTTTTCCATTGACTGTCTCTCTCTCTCTCTCTCTCTCTCTCCTCTCTCTCTCTCTCTCTCTCTCTCCTCTCTCTCTCTCTCTCTCTCTCTCTCTCTCTCTCTCTCTCTCTCTCTCTCTCTCTCTCTCCTCTTCTCTCTCTCATCTCTCTCTCTTTATTTATCTATTTCTTCATCCCTCATCTCTCTCTCTCTCTCTCTCTCTCTCTCTCTCTCTCTTCTCTCTCTCTCTCTCTCCTCTCTCTCTCTCTCTCTCATCTCTCATCTCTCATCTCTCATCTTACATCTGAAATCTATAACTATGCCGCATACTAGTAAGTCACGAAAGCCTGCACGCGACGACTTACACACACACACACACACACACACACACACACACACACACACACACACACACACACACACACACACACACACACACACACACACACACACACACACACACACACACACACACACACGACATCTCGTTTTTATATTAATGAATATCCTCTCGCTCAGCCTTGTACTCCGGGACGCTGACTGCCGTGCTGGCCATCCCTGCCTTTGAGAAGCCGATCGACTCTCTGGCGGACCTGCTGCGGGCCGTGAAAGAGGATGGTTTCAGTCCTCTGTTCATCCACGATACCTCCAATGTGCACATCCTGAAGGTGAGTTCGTGGGACAGTGTGTGTTTTCGTTTAGGTTATTATCGTTCTTATTACTATTTTGTTATTATTATAATTATTGTTATTGCTGTTTTTGTTGTTGTTATTATTATTACTATTATTGTTGTTGTTTTGTTGTTGTTATTGTTATTTTACTGTTATCATTATTATTAATTTTATTTTTTATTATTACATTATGTTATCAATATCATTGTTGCTATTATTAATACACTTATTTCATTATTAATATTATTGTAATTTATTTTTTCATCTCCTCGTCATCATCACTAGTATTGTTATTAACTGCAATGCTTTTGTATTATACTTACTGCTTGTTTCTCCCATACTTTCGTTGGTGTTATTCTTATCAATCCTGCAATGTGTGCAATTAGTAGAAATCAGTGAATATCATCTACAGCGTTCTGGTAGTTTAAACAGTGGTAAAAAATCCTCAGTGAAAAGAAAATAACACGAGTTAGGTATGGCACAGGTATAATACTTATATATATATATATATATATATATATATATATATATATATATATATATATATATAGTATGTGTATATTGTTTTATTGTGTGTTTTGTTATTATTGTGTGTGTGTGTGTGTGTGTGTATGTATGTATATATATATATACATATATACACACTTATATGTGTGTGTGTGTGTGTGTGTGTGTGTATGCGTATGTGTGTGTGTGTGTGTGTGTGTGTGTGTGTGTGTGTGTGTGTGTGTGTGTGTGTGTGTGTGTGTGTGTGTGTGTGTGTGTGTGTGTAACGCAATAACGCATTTACAGTGAAATATAAGAATGAAGACATCCTTATCTTCAAAACAAGAGCCTGCATCAGGAGAAATCCGGGGAAAAATCCAAGACTCTTTAGAGAGGATGTTTAGAGCAGCCTCATGTTTGTCGATCCCCCATGGGAAATCACAGTGACGGAAATGTGCTGTCAGAGAGGGAGGGGGGGGGGAGGCAAAAACCATTCGAATGGAATAGAAAATTACTCAGTGAGAGTCCAATTGCTGTATCTGGTGAAGATATTATTAAGGAACAGAGATCACGCAGAAAGAATGAAACATGTCATTAGGTCCAAAACATGTCAGTTTTGGACCTAATCTGGAAATACTTTTTTTTCTTTGCTGCAGAAAGTTCCCATCAGAATGGAATACCTAGTATACATATAGCAACAGGTAGGAGATTTTTTTTCCAATATGCTGGTTTTTAGCACAGCTGCATACATCTGCTCAACATACGTCTGATTCCAGTACAGTCAAATACTTTAACAGTCTGCATAATTTTGTGAAATTTTTGCTCCACTGATTGTAATTAGAAGTTAACGGAACTCTGAATTACATAGTAGGTGCACACCTTCCTATTCTTAATTTTATAATTTTCTTAGTAATTAATTTAATTTCACGAAATTTATCTCTACCACAGGAAGCCACGTCGGGAATATATAAGGAGATCTGGGACCGATTTGAGCCTGACAGTGGCTACGTGTTCAGCGCCAATGAGGGGGTCGATAAGGTAATTATGTACTGATACTATAAAGATGGTAATTTCGATAGTGCTAGTGATAACGACCACAACACATATCCTGATTATATTAAGGATGATAGACGATATGATCATAACAATCCTGATGAAGGTTATGATAATAACAATATTCGTATATGAAATAGCTAGATTAACATTACCACCTCTCAATAACAATGATAATAGTAATAATCATGTTGTATTAAAATAATAATAATAATAATAATAATAACAAGAGCAGCATCGACGCATTCATGCGAAACATAACCTTCTCGCCCCAGGTCCTGACGGGGAAATTCGGCTTCATCAACGCGTGGTTGGCGTCCGAGATCCGAATCAGCGCTCGAGGCAAGGAGAAGTACCACTTGGCTCGCCAGACTTACTACCCTCAGAGATACGGCGTCGCCCTCCACTCCGGGGCTCCGTACTTGACCGTTTTTAACAAGAAGTAAAAGTCCGTTGGTTGGCGCACTGGATTTGTGCCGTTTGTTGTGCAGCGGATGTATTTGGTCTGGGTGATGGTTTGTGAGTATGCAAGTGCAGTGCGTTTCCGTGCTTGATATGTGTGTATTTATAATATATCGTTTATGTGATGTACGAAGGTTCATGTGTGAGTATATGCATTATATATATATATATATATATATATATATATATATATATATATATATATATGTGTGTGTGTGTGTGTGTGTGTGTGTGTGTGTGTGTGTGTGTGTGTGTGTGTGTGTGTGTGTGTGTGTGTGTGTGTGTGTGTGTGTGTGTGTGTGTGTGTGTGTGTGTGTGTGTGTGTGTGTGTGTGTGTGTGTGTGTGTGTGTGTGTGTGTTTATCTCTCTCTCTCTCTCTCTCTCTCTCTCTCTCTCTCTCTCTCTCTATATATATATATATATATATATATATATATATATATATATATACATGTGTGTGTGTGTGTGTGTGTGTGCGTGCGTGTCTGCGTGTGTGTGTGTGCGTGTGGTTCTGCCACGATGGTCCAGTGGTTAGATCATTGGACTTCGACCCTCATGGTCCCGAGTTCAATTCCGGCCGCGGCAGTCGCAAAAATGTCTGCGCTCCGACTGCTAGCTCGAGCCCGATCTTGAGAAGTGAAACACAGGTATCGTAGGGGAGGTCGCAGCCGTGGCATAAGTATTAGCGCGTCGAACGGCGGTTGATTAGGAAAGGCATCCAATACTGAACTGAGAGAGGCCTATGTCCTGCAGTGGAATAAATGGTTGTTGAAAAAAGAGTATCTATGAATGCAATATATATGTGTATATATATATATATATATATATATATATATATATATATATATATATATATATATGTGTGTGTGTGTGTGGTGTGTGTGTGTGTGTGTGTAAGCACAATATATATGCATACATATATAAACACAATATATATATATATATATATATATATATATATATATATATATATATATATATATATATATATATAGGTAGGTAGGTAGATAAATTGATAAATTGACTGATAAATAGATACATAAATAGACAAAAAAAAGACATAAATACAGATCCAAACATATAAATACATTTAGATAGATAGATAGATAAAAATGTTTGCGTGTGCTTGCGCGTATGTGTGTAGGTATGCATGTGTTTACAATACTTAATCTTTTCACACGCACACAGTATAACACACTGACATTTCACCACAAGAACAGCCGGCAGAATAGCGCCGTCCATCCCCAGGCTGAACCCAGCTGGTGGAATCCGGCCTCATCGGCAAGTGGAGGCGAGACGTGATCGGAAGGGCGTCCGGGAACGTAGATGGCGAAGGCCCCCACGGAGGTCCCGGCGCCATCACCCTGACGCATCTGCAGGCCGCCTTCTTCGTGCTCGGAGTGGGGCTCCTCGTGGCATCCTTCGCTCTGGGCTGCGAGGTCGGCTTCTGCAGAGGGCGAGGCAGGAGGGAGCGTGAGGATAAACCTGGAACCTCGCCTTCATTTAGAACTGGACGCTAGTTTTCACGAGTTGGCGGGATTTTCTATTTTCAGAATTGTTATTATCCTTACATATCATAGGGGTTTAGGGATTTGTAGGGACTTATAACTAGATTTTAAAAAAATATCTAAAGGGGTATTTCCCAAGGAATGTTTGAATTATAACTCGATGTTGTATTATTTATATGCGAAGGGCAATGAATATCATTCTCTGTGCATTGTGGGCGTAAGAGAAATGTGTAAAATAGGATGTGAAAATCGGTAAAGGAAAACAATTTATAAACCTATAAAATCACATTTTTATTGACTTTTATATTTATCTTGTGGTAATTTCTTCAAGTAACATATGATTAAAAAACAGACACATATATATATATATATATATATATATATATATATATATATATATATATATATATATATATATATATATATATATATATATATGTCACCCCCCTCTCTCCAGCTATCTCTCTCTATCTGTCTCGCTTCGTTCCATATCTTCCTCTCCCTCATTGTCTCTCTGTATACCTTCCTCCGTCTTCCCATCTGTTCATCTGAATTCATGTCATATATTTCTCACTGAAAACCTTTCCAATTACATAAACGGCAAAATCAAAATAAGGAAAGACCTGTCCTGGTATGCGATGATATTCACAAACTTTTTTTTTTCGAAGGAGTGATCCACTTTGGTAAATTAAACACAAGAGGACAGCTTCATCTTTTAACTTCACTACACATTGCTTCGGGAAAATCGGTAGCACGCGCAAAACGGGATTTTTAAAAGACAGATGGGCGAGTAAAGAGATATCACGTTGGTGAAAAGAATGTAATTGGTGAATAATATGGAAGCATGAGAACAATTTACCTATAATACTTGTGTTTCCTATCATCACTGTGCACTACTAGTTTCTTTGTGTTTGTGTGTGTGCGTGTGTTTACGGGTGTGATTCACCCGAAAGAGGGGGATTTTTACTCTCATTTTCCAATTAGCCTACTGAATGGAAATTTCTACGACATGCAACTTTGTTAACTGTCATGCAGAGTTTGTAAATAGAAATGCATTATGTCGTAAGTTAATGAACACAATGTAAATTTACATAGAATATTTCCTAGCTCGAAAAGATGTAGATAAGAAAACCACAAACGTCTAAAATGCTCAGAATAGAGGGATATACAATCTACATTCTGTCATTTTGTTTTTTTTAGATTATTCCTTAAGATAACTGCAAATTGTGACAAAATTTTATCAGTGATCGTTTCAAAGCACTATTTGCAATCTGCATAGAAATTAGTAAAGTTTTTATATATCAGGATGTGACAAAACTTTATTAGTGATCGTTTCAAAGCACTATTTGCAATCTGCATAGAAATCAGTAAAGTTTTTATATATCAGGATGTCATTAACTCCTCTATACCTAGTAAGTAATAAGCTAAATCACAAATAAGTACTCACTTTTGGAAATGCATTTTTCGAAGCCATCCTTCAAATTTTAAAAAACAGGATTTTTTTTTTTGAAGTGGGGGGAGCACTTATGGCAGGAAATGGCGCATTGAGGAGAAGATATACGCGAGGTCTTTGTGAGATTTAAGCACAGGTTTGGGTGATGAGGCCTACGACGTCACGCGGGGTTTGGGCTGAGGATCCGGAGGAGAGAAATAGGAAACGGTTGGATTGGAGGGAGGGAGAGAAATGAGGAAACGGTTGGACAGGGGGGAGGAGGAGAAATAGAAAGGAGAGAAATAGGAAACGGTTGGATTGGGGGGAGGGGGAGAAATATAGAGGAGAGCAATAGGAGACGGTTAGATTTGGGGAAGGGGAGAAATAGAGAGGAGAGAAATAGGAAACGGTTGGATTGGAAGGAGGGAGAGAAATAGGAAACGGTTGGGTTGGGGGGAGGAGGAAAATAGAAGGAGAGAAATAGGAAACGGTTGGACAGGGGGAGGGGGAGAAATAGGAAAGGTTGGGGGGGGAGGGAGAAATAGAAAGGAGGGAAACAGGAAACGGTTGGACAGGGGGGAGGGGAGAAATAGAAGGAGAGAAACAGGAAATGGTTGGACAGGGGGGCGGGGGAGAAATAGAAAGGAGGGAAATAGGAAACGGTTGGACAGGGGGAGGGGGAGAATAGGAAAGGGTTGGACAGGGGGGAGGGGGAGAAATAGAAAGGAGGGAAACAGGAAACGGTTGGACAGGGGGAGGGGGAAATAGAGAGGAGAGAAATAGGAAACGGTTGGACAGGGGGAGGGGGAGAAATAGAAAGGAGAGAAATAGGAAATGGTTGGACAGGGGGGAGGGGGAGAAATAGAAAGGAGAGAAATAGGAAACGGTTGGACAGGGGGGAGGGGGAGAAATAGAAAGGGAATAGGAAACGGTGACAGGGGGAGGGGGAGAAATAGAAAGGAGAAACAGGAAACGGTTGGACAGGGGGGAGGGGGAGAAATAGAGAGGAGAGAAATAGGAAACGGTTGGACAGGGGGGAGGGGGAGAAATAGGAAGGAACGGTTGGACAGGGGGGAGGGGGAGAAATAGGAAACGGTTGGACAGGGGGGAGGGGGAGAAATAGAAAGGAGAGAAATAGGAAACGGACAGGGGGGAGGGGGAGAAATAGAAAGGAGGGAAATAGGAAATGGTTGGACAGGGGGAG
>NC_051411.1:30334851-30362351 GCF_015228065.2 Penaeus monodon
GCATCTTGCCATGCATACTGAGATGAAGACCATGTTTCCTGGGGGGGTGTTAAGGAGCAGAGTCACTCATCATCCCTCTCCTCGGGGAGTGACTGAAGGGCACGCCCAGTCAATGCAACTTAGATTGTAGAATTAGTATTGGGATGTGGGGTGGGTGAGTTAGTCTCTGGCAAGTGTGTCCGTACCACAAAGAATTACTGTGAACTATTTCTGTTTCCTGTATTTATCAGGGTCCAGCAGACGCCATTAAGTGTCTGCTACCTATCTTCTGTCAAGATAGTGCTGGGATTAATTCCTAACTCAACAATGAATTACTAGGGGTGTCTGTGGGCTATATTTTGCCAGAATGTACAAGATTGTTGGGTTTTTGGCTGTTATTGCAGTGCAAACCATCTAAAGGCCAGTGGTAGATGCACAGGTGTATCAAGATAACTTTTTAGTAATATCATTGTGTAAGGTAAACAGAAAAAAGTGGCCACACCCCTTGGGATGTGGTGTTACCTTAATGATAGACAGAGGTTATGGAATGTTTAAGAATTCCAATTTGTGTTTGGATAGCTTAATACACTAAAAAGGAATTTGTTACATAGAGTCCTCTACAAGAATATTTTTCAATTTGCACTAGCTTAGTGTATCCATACTGTAAAGATTAACCTTTTCTTTTTATTGTCTTGCACATTAAGTTGATATCATGATCTAGAACTGGCTAGATTTGGGGGAAAATGAACATTATCTAGTATTCTCAAAGAAACAGTCGTTTATAAAACTTTATATATAAACTTCCCACACATATTAGTCTTTATGACAACTTCACCAGTTTGTTGTTGATTAGTATTTAAAGTCACTTGCAACCAAGAGTTACAGGAGATATGCTTGTACACGAATACGTACCACGGAAGCACGCTCACGAGATTATTCCCATTCCTTGATTGAATGGCAAAATAATAACTAAAGCTTGTAATAAGTACATAAATACGTGTTTATTATTCATGTGTACAGTTTGTGTAGTATTTCTTTTTTCTCATTTTAGCTTAGCTAATATTTTGAAATATCATACTTAATCTCAAAGAAAATCTTCCAAAATTATAAAGTTGCTTCCCTTTATAGCTTGTCAGCAAAGAGGATTGATTTCTTGAAGGCTATCAGGTTGTGTTTTATTTCATGAAACTGTTGTATGTTTATTTAGTATATTAATAACTATTCTCAATTTGGGTATAACTAAAGTTTCAGACATCCAGATTGTAAATGGTAAATTGTAAATTAAAGTTTATTTCCCTCACATTCATACTCTTTGAACATTTTTTATTCAGATTGCATATACAATTATGTGATATTTGAGAAAAAAAGTTTATCAGAAATGTCAGTAATCTTATCATAGCTTATAAAACCTCTTAATAAAAAATAAAAAATCATAAAAATGCACTAAGCAACAGATTCAGCAATCAGCAGAACACAGATATTGTTTATCACAGTTTGTTTTACACAGCCATATGGTACAAGGTAAACTTCCCATGTAATGAACAAAGTGACAAAAAATTATACTTTTCATCTCTGTAACGTATGTTTACAAAATGACCACACAGCGATTGGATGGGATCTGGTGCCCCCTAATTAGGAAGGGTTTTGGCTCCTGTGGTAATGTTTGTGGATTCAAAGAGTTCCTGGAATGGTGCTTTCAGTTAATATATTTAACATGAAATGCCAAAAAAATTGATGCATATCACTGCTCAAAGATCAAGTCCACAACACCCCCGCACAGCCAGATTCTTAATGTCTTGTTTTCTATAAATTGGCATGAAGTGCTAACAAAGGGGGGGGTATGGGGATCTTGCCCCCCTGTCTAGGGAATAAATGGAAGGAAGGAAATGTTAGGTTTGGATTTTGGGACTTTGTGGAGGTGTGCCACACTCAGTAACAAATACCATGGTGTCACTTCAGATCTACTTTCACTTGTCATTTGTGATTGAAAACAATAAATCACACACATTATGCTTTGAATAATTGAAACAAGAAAAAATAATTGCAAGGTTGAATAACTGTGTGAAACAAAAAAAAATTCCCTTTTTTATATAGATCATGAGTATTATTGATCATTGAAAAAAGAACTATATTTCAAATTGTGTTCATCACAAAATTTTAATTGTAAAGACAACAACTTTCATTCCCAGAGATATTATAATAGTTTTGGGGAAAATACTCTTTGTGTAACATTATCTCTCTTTATTAGTCACTCACTTGGTGAATCATTTACATATTCACCACAAATATTTATGGTTTTGAAATAATATAATTCTGTAATTTCACAAACAGGTGCATAATGGCAACTGTGAGGCTGTGAATCATATAATTTAAAGTCTATGAACTGTTTACAGTTACCCATCTGAGGAGAGAAAAATTTTCAGGAAATGAATAGTTACATGCAAGGGAAATATCCAGCTGATAGTGGTCTTTAGTAAATCACATTTAAAAACAGCATAAGAATATTAGAAAGGTAAAAGGACTTCTGACATGAATATGGGTCTAAGTCTAGTAAATATTTTGTATATGCTTTTGTGCATTGGTCAGTCTCATCTTATTATTTCTAAGTAATTCTTGAAATTATATAAGACAGTATAGTGGATAATGATAGTATGGAGTAGATAGTAGGGTCTGAAAATGTTCTTGCTTTAGTTTTGGAAGAATCTTTGGATTTTCCCAATGATTCATCAAGGTGTAAAGTGTAAGGTTAAGCTGTCACTGATAAGAGAAATGATAAAGACTAATTCTGTGCTCAGTAGGAGTGTTGATCAACTATCTGTCCTTATGTCTATCTAGCTGTCTAGAAGCAATATTCTCTGTTAGTCTTGCAATATTGTCTTTTTTTCTGGGGGGATCTTTTGTAATTTATTGTAACTTTCAATATTATTTGAAAATAAAATATTGTATTAGAAAATATGATTCACAGTTTGATTTGATGATAATGGTTGGTGTATTTATAGATGCCTAGTATATAGAAATTGAATTTTACTTTCACTTCCTCTCCTGTACACAGTTTTTGTCAGAAAGGTAACTTCAAAATAGTACATATTTAATAAGAAGTTGAATGATCCCGTCAGTTTTAAATACTATAATTGTTAAATTCTGCAGTAAATTATTTTTATTAACCCAATGTCAGCAGGTTTATGTACAGTCCCCTTTTAATTTTAATGAGTTCCATTACATACAGATGGCTCCACATGTGCTCAGCCAGCAAGCACTTATAGATCCATTTTATATGTAGAGACAATATATAAACTTTTATTGACAGTGGGCATGGTATTGTAGTCTTGCCACCTGTGCCAATTGAGTAATTGTCAATTTTTGTCAATTTTCTTAATAAAATTGGCTTAACCATATTTTGTAGGAGTTACCCAGAAGTAGAAACTGAGCAATTCTTAGTTTTGAATGAAGGGAAATGGCTTGATTGAATGGGTTTACTTTTATTTCTCTTGATTATCCATATTACTGGCTCCAGGTTCTCTGTGTTGAACAGTTATATTAATTTTATGATAGAAAAATAAACATAAATATTTCAGTGATTTTATATAGACAAAGGAAAGTTTTGCCACCCAAATTGTTTTCCTTACTTACCATTTGCTTAATATTATTATAATTTTTTTCTCAAGATTTTTTAAAAATATATGATTAGAAGCCTGTTTTGTAATTTATTTACTATTAATTATTATTATCATTATTATTATCATTATTATTATCATTATTATTATCATTATTATTATATATATTATTATTATTATATTTATTATTTTTTATTTATTTATTTATTTTTTTTTGTGATAGATTTAACTTTTACATTTTATTTACATATCCTTTTCTATTCCAGTTACGGCTGAATTCCATCAAAAAGCTTTCCACAATTGCTCTTGCACTGGGTGTGGAGCGAACTCGCAGCGAATTGATCCCCTTCTTGACTGACACAATCTATGATGAAGATGAAGTATTGCTCGCACTTGCAGAACAGCTTGGCACTTTCACCCCACTGGTTGGAGGGCCAGAATACGTACATTGTCTCCTGGTGAGTATGGTTTGGGGAACATGGCAGAGGTGTGAGGCGGTTGAATGATCATGTTCTGATTTGCTTTATAAATGGTGTACAGTGAGCATGGTGTGGTACTGTATTGTATTTAGCAATAATATTATTTTCAGCCCCCTCTGGAATCCCTGGCTACAGTTGAAGAAACAGTAGTACGAGATAAAGCTGTTGATTCACTGAGAAGGATTTGTGAAGAACACAACACAGAAGATTTGGAGTCACATTTTGTCCCTCTGGTGAAGCGATTGGCTGTAGGAGACTGGTTCACATCACGCACATCTGCCTGTGGACTTTTCTCAGTATGCTATCCAAGATTGTCTGTGGCAACAAAGGGTAAGAAAATGCAATTGCAGAAAAACTTTTATATGTATATTTTAAGTTTATTGATGTGGTCCTGCTTTAGGTTTCTAACTGATCTAATTTTCATTGTTGTGTTCCCTTCTATTCCCACAGCTGAATTGCGATCACATTTCCGTTCTCTGTGTCAAGATGACACACCCATGGTACGACGTGCAGCAGCAGCCAAATTGGGTGAATTTGCAAAGGTTGTAGAAGTGGAATATCTGAAGACAGACCTTATCCCCATGTTTGTTGCACTTGCCCAGGATGAACAGGTTGGTGCTTATTGTTTTATTTATTTTATTATAATATTTTTGTTTGTGCTTTTTGTAACAGCCACAAAACTAAGATTGTAAACTCTTTAAGATTGCAAAGACTAACCATACTGCTTTCAAGATTCTTCGATGAATGTACTTCCTTGTTTTGATCATGCCAGGGGCAGGTATACTAGATAACTTCTATTATTTTTTGTTTGCCCTTTCACCTTGCCAAAATTGGTGTTTTAGACAATGTATCATGATCATGTTTCTGAAACAAGAACTTGAGTCATGCATACACACCCTAAAGAGTACTCCTCAACTCTGGCAGGATTCAGTGCGGCTTTTGGCGGTGGAGGCATGCGTAAGCATGGCTGGGCTCCTACAGCAGGAGGACACAGAGATGCTGGTGATGCCAACACTCCGCCAGGCTGCAGAAGACAAGTCATGGAGGGTTCGTTACATGGTGGCAGACCGCTTCATTGACCTCCAGAAGGCAGTGGGGCCTGAAATCACCAAAACAGATCTCGTACCAGCGTTCCAGAGTCTGTTGAAGGATGTTGAGGCTGAAGTAAGAAAGAAGGAATGTCTTCAGTTCTTTGTGGCATTTCATTAATGTTGATATAGATGTGTAAATATGTCTGTACTTTCAATTTTTCTTTTAAACTGGAGTATTGAGGTCTCTGTAGGTTTGATAGGAATCAACTGTGTATGCTCATTTTGTTCTTTTTCTAGGTACGTGCAGCAGCTGCTGGAAAAGTCAAAGATTTCTGCCAGAATGTGGATCCAAGTGTGCAGGAAAATGTTATCATGAACAACGTTTTACCATGTGTAAAGGTTAGTTGTATAGAAGTTTACAAAATATTGGTACAGTACATTTATATGTCTAGAGTTAAAAAGTACAATAGAGAATAACTGAAATATGGCAAACCAAGGAAGGCTGAAAAAATTAAGCTTTTTAGAGTTTTCTCTATAAAAGTGTGTGATAATTTTTTCTATAAATTTTAAATTCTGTCAGCATGATCTAATTCCTAAATTTAAAAAATCAGATTTTCTTAATATACATTCTTTAACAGGAACTAGTAACAGATGGTAACCAACATGTAAAGAGTGCACTAGCGGGTGTTATCATGGGCCTGTCGCCCATCCTAGGGAAAGAGAACACAGTGAACCACCTTCTTCCGCTATTCCTGTCACAGCTGAAGGATGAATGCCCTGAAGTCAGACTTAACATTATCTCTAATCTCGACTGTGTGAATGAAGTCATTGGAATCCAACAGGTATGTGATTTTTATAACTATAATTGATTTCCCTCTATGGCCATGTATGGATACTTACATAGCTTGCTATTGTATTTGTCTTCTTTTAAGTGCAAGTTAAATGCATTTTTAGAGTAATTTCAGACAACCTTGGGATAAGTTTGTGTGAATTATTAAAATAGTATTAGCTTGCTTTTGAATAATAGCTACTGCTATTAATTGTATGAATTTACTTCCAGCTGTCGCAATCATTGTTGCCAGCCATTGTAGAGTTAGCAGAAGACACAAAGTGGCGTGTTCGCCTGGCCATTATTGAATATATGCCCCTTCTTGCTGGTCAACTTGGGGTTGAATTCTTCAACCAATCCCTCTCCAAACTGTGCATGACCTGGCTAGTGGATCATGGTAAGATGTTCTTTTCGTGTCTTTGATCAGTCAGTTGAGTTTATATAATTTACATAATGTTTTTAGATGTGGTAAAATATCTAAATGTAAAAGAGAGTTTGATGCTTATGGTGTAGCTTTTAACTGTCCTTAAGATTTATTAAGCTTACCCATTGTTCTGAGCCATGAAGTTTGTATCCCCAGACAGATATTGGATATTGAGTGTCACCAGATCTTGGGTAATAGAAATTGACTGACTTGGGGTTGGGGGTGGGGGGATTTGAGAAAATTTTTGAGTATTGCTGCTTCTGTTATTTGCAGTGAACAGTGAGGATTGGGTTGACTGTGAGGTTGTGAGAGTTCTTATTGCATATTGGATTTTTATATTATGATGCAAGAATATATGCTTTGTGGTCAGTTCAAAATTTTTTAAAGAAGATATAAAGTGAAAATGCACAAGGTTCTTAGTAGAAAATATTCTTCTGTTGATAGTAGATAGCCTTTTCTCTTTGCTTTAATTTTTTCACCCCCTTAAAAATGTCTTTTACCTGCATCCATTTACTGACGATATTTATATATTATGAAAAATTATAATTTTTAGTTTTAGCTGGTGTCATACCTATTGGAATATTCTTGATCTCCCAGAGAAAACAGGATGTAGACAGAAAGAACAGATGGCAAACTAAATCATAAAAAGCAAGTTTTCTCGATTCCAGATTAAGCTTACTGCCATCCTTATCCTGACATTGTTAATGTTGATCCCATACCTTTTTTTATCCCAGTATATGCTATCCGTGAGGCTGCTACTAACAACCTAAGAAAGCTTGTGGAGAAATT
Source organism: Penaeus monodon (assembly GCF_015228065.2). Lineage (NCBI taxonomy): Eukaryota > Metazoa > Arthropoda > Malacostraca > Decapoda > Penaeidae > Penaeus > Penaeus monodon. The sequence goes on from NC_051411.1 coordinate 30,341,997, forward strand.
TGGTTCTGAGTGGGCCTCCCAGAATGTATTGCCCAAGATTAATGCCATGTCACGGGACGGCAACTACCTTCACCGTATGACCTGTCTTGCTTGTATCAACGTGAGTTTCTGTGTTGTAAGCTGTTCTCTTTACTGGAGAAATAGTTGGATATTTGTTGTGTGAGTCATCCACTGATTGTACATTATTTGCTCTCAGCTTTTAAAGATTATTTAATGTTGACTGGTAATTATTATATCATTGAATATTGTATATTATAGTGTATTGCTGAAGCTCCCCAAAAGACCTAAGTACTCTTTTGCAGGTTGTTGGTGAAGTGTGTGGAAAGGATGTGACGACCAAGACTCTGCTGCCCACAGTCCTCTCCATGGCAAATGATAACGTTCCCAATGTCAGGTTTAATGTGGCAAAAACTCTACAGATTATTGGTCCCCATGTGGAAAAAGAGTAAGATTTCATATATGCATTTGAAGTTATATCTTTGTAAAGTATGCTGTTTGACTTAGGATTTATATTTCATGTTATATTTAATATCTTTAATTTGATTTTGACTGATGTTGAAGCATTTATGATGAATCACCTCCAATAGTAATGATTAGAGGATGCCAGTCAATCAGATTATATTCATACAAGTAATTTAAAGGAAACTAGTCTTCAAGTCTTCCATGGTTGAAGCTAAGCATTAGATAAAAAAGAGGACCTAGTGTTTTAGTACTCTAATCACACGATAACCTGTGTTTCAGTGCCCTCCACTCGCAAGTTAAACCCGTGTTGGACAGACTCAATGATGATGCAGATACAGATGTGAAATATTTTGCATCAGAGGCTTTAACAGGTATGTGGACAACTGCATGGTGAGGTATTTCCACGAAATTTCTGCTTGAATATGATTTGATGTTCTGCCAGTTATTTTGAGGCGTTGAAATCTAAGGATTAAAAGACAGGGAATAAAAAATAAAAAAATGGAATTAACTCATGACAGTTTGTTGTAGCAATGAATGGCTTTGTGACAAAATTTTATTTCCTTCTATAGAATTACCTATCAAAAAAGAAGAGATAAAGAAAACTTAGATAACCTCTGGCAGTATGTCATAGAGCTTTTAGTTTAAACAAACCATAAAAAAGAAGAAAACAGATCCTGCTTGTTTTGTTTCCCCTCCCCCCACTTTTTTTTTCATACTCTTATACCAGTGAGACCGTGTGGGACTAGTGAGAATTTCCGCTTCTTTGTGGTTGTTTGGGGCCAGGACATGGTGCTATCTTTAAGAGGCAGGTCATATTCAGTTTGGCCTTTAGTTGACCGAATTAGAAAAAGAGCCTTGTATGCTTATTGCCACTTTTATCTTTACAATGTGGTTTTGCTGAGTGAGACTCCATTGTTATACATAGCACAAGAACACAAGGAAAATGTCACTTAATCTGGACACTGTCTCTGTGTGGACCTGTCAAGTTACAGGAACATGCAAGTTTTTAGTTTTACCAGTTATAATTTTTTTTTTTTTTTTTTTTTTTTCTTTTTCTTTTTTTTTTTTTTTTTCTTTTTTTTCTTTTCTTTTTCTTTTTCCCCTTTTTCGTTTTTCACTACATCTTTTTTTTTGTAGTTTTGACGTAGTTCGTGTTTGCATGGTAGAGAACACAGACAAAAAATATAATAATCCAAGGCTTCTCTCTTACCTTTTCAGAAAATGGTCTAATATAAATGGCCTTATTTTTTCTAGCCATTGGCTGAGAAAAAAAGGTGCTGCTGTTATAGTCTTCTGGTAAGTAATACAGCTTCAAAAGAAGTGGAGTCTCATTCGCTATTAAAAAGATAATAATAATTGTAATTATGGTAAAAATTGATATACCAAAAAAAGAAAGAAAAAAAAAAGAAGAAAACCATAAAACAAACACAACTTTGCCATCTCAAAAAGTAGAAAGAAAAATGGATGACCTGTCTCACTGTTAAATGAGCTGAATAGTAGGAGGACATTATGCTGCTAGTATTTCCAATCTGTAAGGGCAGTTCATAGTCATCACATAAAAAGGCACAGGTTTCTTATTGTGATCACACACACACACAAAATATGTCTTGCACATGTTGACAACCATTCACTTGCACATGGGTGTTCATAAGTGTTTACAGTAATTGTTTTTTTCTCTTCACTTGAAATGTGCTATTGTTGTGTGTGTCTGATTTAAATGATGATAAATAGAATAAAAGAGAAACATAGTTTGGCAGACATTTCCAGTTGTTCTAAAAGATACCAAGACAAATCGTCCATCTGAGATAGTGCATTGTATATCCAGGTAAATATTTTTTTTCTCTCTGACTGTTTATTCTTACTGTCTTGCTTTTATTTCAAGCCTTTTGTGACATGCTATCACTAGACTGATGCAGATTACATTTGTGCTAGATTCCCTTCAATAGAATGTGAAGGCAAGTCAATCAGGCAGAATGATTAGCAGTGAATTTGTTATTTTGATTGTGTATTGAGTGTACATTACACGCCTGGTAAGTTGCTTGGAACTATAATGGTAAACCGAAAAAAGAACATGAATAACATCTGATTTCACAGTTGTTAAAAGGATCTGAATGTTTGTGGAAGTGCAGTAATGACTTACCCAATGGTCTGTACAGTTTTATATGGTTTCCTCACAAAAATGAAGATGACATGTAAGGAACCTTCTATATTTTGTTTTATGACAAATGTTTTATTTTTATTTATTTATTTATTTTTTATCATTTTCATTAAGATTTAGTAACAAAAAATGAAGAAGGGCTTGTTACTCAGCCTTTTCTTTTCCTGTTGAGTGTTGGCAGTTGGTTGAGCTTAGCTTTAATGGTTTGTTAAGCCACGCAAGATACTCATTCTCTCTCTCTCTCTCTCTCTCTCTCTCTCTCTCTCTCTCTCTCTCTCTCTCTCTCTCTCTCTCTCTCTCTCTCTCTCTCTCTCTCCTCTCACACACACACACACACACACACACACACACACACACACACACACACACACACACACACACACACACACACACACACACACACACACCACACACACTTCACACACACCTTCACACACACATTCACACACACATTCACACACACCAATTCCACACACACATTCACACACACACACACCACACACACACCCACACACACACACCTTCACGCACATTCACACGCACACACACTTTCACACACACATTCACACGCACACACACACGCACACACACACGCATTCACATTCACACACATTCACATTCACACACATTCACATTCACACACATTCACATTCACACACATTCACATTCACACACATTCACACACACATTCACGCACACATTCACACACACACACACACACATTCACACACATTCACACACACACATTCACACACACACATTCACACACACATTCACACACATGTATATGTATGTCTATATGTATATATGTGTATGTATATATAAATGTATATATTATGTATATGTAGATATGTATGTATATATGTATATTAGTGTGTGTGTGTGTTACACATGAATGTATACATATAAATATATTTATATATATATGTATGTATATATATATACATATACACATTGATATATTTGTTTATATATATATACAAGCTATTTACATAATAACCCATTGCTGCTGGAAACGTTAAAAGTTAATTGAAGTAATAACATTTTGTAAAATGTATTTACACAGATGGCTCAACAGGTGTTTAGCCATGGAAAGAGTCAGTTAGTAGACCTCTCCTTTCCTTGAGTGTTCAGAAAACAGTTTTTTCATTTGTGCTATTAATGTCAGTATTATTATTAGAGACGTTGATTATTATTGGGTTTTGACGATATTGATAATATACAATAGAAAGGAATATTTCCAAAAATCAAGAAAAAAGGAGTACAGGTGAGATAGGTAGGATTAGTAATTGACTCCTTAGTGCCTAGGGACTTGTGGAGCCATTTGTGTGTAAATGCAATTAACCCTTTTGTGGGTGGCATCTACTATGATGCCATGGTGGCATAGCACTGATGCCACAGGTGGCATCCCTGCAGATGCGCCCATACGGATATAACCGTTTGGCAGACTGCACTGCCGCTGAAAAAGCCTGTGCAGATAGGGTTGATAGACTATGCCATCCCTGGTGGCTTTGGTGATAAAGATATTTTCATTTTCTCTATGACATAGTATTTTTAGTTATATATATTTGGTACCGAAGAAATTCACTTAACGATCTGGAGCGTTTAACACATATTGGCCCTATGTCATTTTATAACAATACCACAGCTTTTGCTATATATTTTTTTTTCTGTTAATTAATAATGACAGCGGATTTAAGACTGATATATGTCATTTTGGTGAAGTTGGAGATAATTCTTGATTTAATTTGTTTGCATTTTGATATTTGGAACTTTCTGTCAAGTTCTGATGAAAGCTTCATTAAGTAAGTAGACATTTGACTCACTCTCCCCCGCCCCCCTTCTCTCTAGTTTTGCCTTTCTACTTCCTTTTATCCCCTCTGTCTCTCTCTCTCTCTCTCTCTCTCTCTCTCTCTCTCTCTCTCTCTCTCTCTCTCTCTCCTTCTCTCTCTCCTCTCTCTCTCTCTCTCTCCTCTCTCCCTCTTTTCTCCTCTCTCTCTCTCCTCTCTCTCTCTCTCTCTCCTCTCCTCTCTCTCTCTCTCTCTCTCTCTCTCTCTCTCTCTCTCTCTCTCTCTCTCTCTCTCTCTCTCTCTCTCTCTCTCTCTCTCTCTCTCTCTCTCTCTCTCTCTCTCTCTCTCTCTCTCTCCCCTCTCCCCCATCTACTTCACACCTTTCCAATCTACATTTTTCTTCATATCACCTGCTCTATCCTTCCTCCACTCCTCCTATTTTCTTATACACCCTTTCTCTCTCTCCTCACTCTTTCTCTTCTTTCCACCTTTGATCCCACTTCTTCCATCCATCCTAATTGCCGCCTTCTGTTTCTTTTCCTCTACATATATATCTTTCATTGGTTCTTTTGTATTTGTAAGTTCCCCTTATTGATATTACTATTGTGACTCAATTTTATTTGAAATACAAGTTCTTGATAATGAGCTATTACCAAATTTTTATATTATGATGAACCCTTTCACTCCACCTCTGCTTCCACCCTTTTATATACTTCATTTTGTATTTGGTCGACTTTTTAAAATTTTATTTATTAATTTAAGGCATGTTTAAGCTCCTTGAAAACTGCTAATACCTATTTTTCTGCTTCCACAGCCATGACACCATTGTTTGCGGCATCGTAGGCAGACCGTAGCATCCGTAGCATGCACAAGTCAGCATCCGTAAGCCAGATCCAGGAGAGTTTTAGCCATCACCAAAATTTCTTTCTCTTATCAAAGGAAAAGAGCATTTGCTTGACCCATTTGTCTCTCTCTCTCTCTCTCTCTCTCTCTCTCTCTCTCTCTCTCTCTCTCTCTCTCTCTCTCTCTCTCTCTCTCCCTCCCTCCCTCCCTCCTCCTCCCTCCTCCCTCCCTCCCTCCCTCCCTCCCTCCCTCCCTCCCTCCCCCCCCCCCTCCTCCCCCTACACTTTCTCCCTCCCTCCCCCTCCTCCCCCTACACTTTTCCCTTTCACTATTTCACTCAGCTTCTTGTGTCTCTCTTATCTTTCTTCTACTTGGTGGTGCTATATAACCACTACTTTAATCTTTTATTCTTCAATTCCCAATGTAGCAAGAATTATTTATTGAAATACAATGCTCTGTCACAATGGTTTATTTTTCTTCTTTTTTCGTTTATTCTATCAAAGCACCCAATTAGGGATGTATTGTATCTACTCCTGTGTAATTTTGATTTGACATGATTGATATCTGCAGTGACGAAAAACAAAAAGAGTTAGGAGTGAAGATGATATTGGTCATTATTTAATTTTCTCATAACATTTTACTGAACCTTGATATGGAAAGATTGCTAACCAAGCAAATAGTTTCTGAATCATTTTCTTACCATTATCATCATTACCAATGTTTTTTGTGCATTTTTTTTTTTCTTCCCTTTCTTTCGAAATTCAGGCACTCAGAGTCTTAAAAGCAGTGGACCATGTTGCTTTCTTAGTTTTTTATATTTCCGTTAATGGTGCAGAAGTGGAGGACTGTAGCAGCGTCTCTTTAAAATACTTGTGAACTTCGTACATTCTACCATAAGAGTAGGAGTGATTTTAAGTCGTTACATAGTCACTATTATTTCGTAACCAGTCCCAATCATAAGCAGGAATCATTGTTAGTGTAATATTATAAGTAAAAAAAAAAGGAGCTCTATCGGTCGTGAACGCCATGTACATGTATAGATAAATTATATAAATACATTAATGTGTGTTGGTCAGTTCTGACTTTGTGACAGAATTATATTAAAAACAAAAAAAAAGGAAGAAAGGAGATGAGAAATAAAAAGAGAAACTAACCTGAGTTTTGTGGATATACCAATATTTCTTGGGAGTATATGTAAAGGAATTGCTTTTGTATCATTCAGTTAATTCATATACAACACAGGCTGCCCTTGCTTAGGAAGGTTGCTGCTATCGAAAGATCACTCCTCCGTACTTGTTAAAATAATACTCTGCATTACCTCCCCCTTCCCCTCCTCCAAGTACTAGGCCGTAATATATATTTTAAAATGAGTATGATGTTGAGCATAGACCCTTACCATCGCTGCTCCATATAGATAGGTTACCTTATATGTGTCAAGGAATATTATTTTATGATTTTATATTTATATAAGTTTGCAGAAATGAGGATAAAATGAAAGAGCTTTTTTTTATATAACTTTTATCATTAATGTGATCAGCTCCAATGCTAATGTATTCTATAACTTTTCTGTACAAATAAATATTCCACAGTGGATGGATGATTTCTTTTTATTCCTTTATAGACTTTCTCCCAATTCAGGGAGCCTGCAGAAGTAGGAGGAATAGAAAAAAAATACTGTTTCACTAGGTTTACATTTACTTTCTCTTACATTTTTAAACTGTAGGAGCTGCTGATGTGCTTGAAGTTGTGCTGTTAACCTTGCATATATAAAGTTTTAATGTAATGCCATTTAGAGTGCTATATTTTATTTACAGGGCCTAATATTGTAGATATTTAAACAGTTAATTAGAGTGAAGAAAAATAAACATTGGAATGCCTACAGCATTAAGCCTTGTTTAATTCCATTTGAATAATATAAAGAGAATGGAAAGATAATTGAATTTACTCTGCTTGACTTAGTGTTGTTATTGTAATTGATAATGTCAGCTGTTACAGGATTTTTATTTTATATTAGAAAATGTGCCTTATGCTATATTAAGATGGGAAAACTTTGTTTATTTCAAATAATTTAATATTTTGCATTATATCCATATTTATATAAACACACACACACACACACACACACACACACACACACACACACACACACACACACACACACACACACACACACACACACACACACACACACACACACACACACACACACACACACACACACACACACACACACACACACACACACACACACGTGTTCTGGTATTTAGAAAAGTATTACTACTATTACTCCATCTTGATAAAAACCCTTTTGTAATTTTTTATTTTTTTTTCTTGGTTTCTTTCAATAATTTCTTTTACCATTATTAATACTGAACTGTTTTCAATAAAATATTGTACAAATTGTTGGTGTCAAGAAAGGGGGTGGAGCTGATGATGTCACCACATTTAGTCAAGTACATCAATGTCACTGGGAAAATGCTGTGCCCATTTCAGAAGTTTTTGTGGAATGTCTCTGCACATAGTAACAGCAATATAAGATACATAAAATATTGTTGAAAATCAAGGAAAAGGGTAAACAGGTGAGACAGGTAGTAGTCATAATTAGCTCATTTCTGACTTAGTACAAGTGTATCCATCTGTGTGTAAAAACAAAAAGCAAGCTCAATGGGCATGGCATGTACATTCATACCATGCCCGTTGGCTTTGCGTTAATGCGCAGTGTGATACATCAGATATAGCTAGCAACAACTGATTATTTGTTTAATTTACTTGCTATTGTTATAATTATCAGAAGTCCAACAAAAATTCCTCACTTTATTTATGATTATGAAGAGTTCCTTACCATTAATAGCCGTCAGCATACTCTAAGAGAAAAAGCCAATTTCCTTTTTGGGTTCAATAGGCTAAATGAAAGTGGAACTATCTGATCTTATGTTACTTGACTACAGCTGTCTTAGAAAAGCATATTTGTCAATATAGTTTTGCATATGTAATTTACTTAAATTCATATTTGTTTTTGAATATTTTTAGACTGGTGTGACCATGTGTGTGTGTGAGTGCATATTTCTCCAGATGTAAACAAACCATATATATTTTTATCAGGAAGATGCACTTGAGTAGGATGGTAACTATGCAACGTATTTGAATAGTTGTATTTGAAGTCATCGATCTGTCAGTTATTAAATTATCACAATTTATTCACCAACCTGTCAACAGTCGACCTAATTTGTCAAGTGTATGTTCATCTTGAAAAAAAAAAAAAAAAAAAGGTTATGTAACTTAAATTTTTGGTCAAATTGAAAATAATTCCGGTAATGAATGTCCTTCAGCCCTCTGCCAAGTTAGTCACAAATATAAACTTTTTCATGTGACTTTTATATTTATTTTTTCATAAGATATCCAACAAACCTTAGTCATAATTACCATATATCATTTAAGCATATGCATATAGTCAACCTTAAAATCACAGGTTACATGGGGGAAAAGGCTTGGGAATTGAATATATAGTAATTTTCTTGTCTAAAATGTATTTCAGTGTATTAACTTTTTTTTTTTTTTTAAATAATAATAATTGCTTACAATTTGTACTATGTGTGACACCCACTAAGATTCCTATTACTTCTATGCCTCCCATTAAGTATATTTTAGGAGGCAAATTGAACCTAATGAATGTATAACTATGACTTCCTAAGCACTGCTAAGGTTTTACCACCAGTAAGTGATGACTAGCTACTAGCCAATAAGAGTTGACCCATTTGCGGTAATCGCTATTAACAAATATCACCTTTCAGCAAACATTAAGAATTCTTTAACAGGAGGTATACAGTTTGTAAGTCTGCCCATGTCGACTGTGTTATTGATACTGTCACATGCTAGCAGGCTAAAATCCAAATATACAAGAAGGCTCTTGATGTAATACTTCAGACTATGGCTGACGTGCTCACCATGCTGTCCAGGGTAACACTCCAAATCAGGAAGAGAACGAGCTCCATCATCACCACCCAAATTATCTGTCCTATATATGTAATGTGTATGTAAGTTGGAAAAAATAAAAAGAAAATAAATTAACAATTTCCATTTTCTTTACACAGTGGAAATTAAATTTTTACTTGTTAAAATAGAAATAAGATGGTAAAGGAATGGCTTTGACAAAATTAGGTTGCCCTACTTAAGGAGCACTGCTGATTTAAAAAATGCAGTAACCCATATACTCCTCTGCTGGTGTAGAACCAATTTGTTCTTTTAAGGAGGAAATTATTATAAGGTTTTAAAACCTCACAGTACAGGTACTGTAGAAAAAATTGGGGAAGGATTACAATACAGGTGTTTGTTCATAACAGAGTATGCATACCTATTTTGTGAGCTTGATTTAGATGTGATAATCATCTGTCAAGGTAATGTGTACTTGGTACTAGACCTTTATCACCTTTTTTCTATATGTGATTTGGTGAAATTCATGGAGTGAAATCTATATGAAAGTAAGATTCCATATGAAGTCTTAAATTGTTTATCCAGAAGGCAGCGGTGAAAAGTGTAGACGCATTGATGAATATAATATAATAGATTCAGCTGCAACCTTGTACATATTAAATATAACCCCCACCCCCGAGTCCCTTGCTCGTTGTTGACGGGGGGAGGGGTAAGGCCCACTATAGGGGATCACCCCAACCTTGGATCTCAGCCCTCGCCTCAACTAATTTTGCATGGTCTTCTTTCGGTTTCTTTTCCTTCTGTCCACTTACCCTTATCATCATTTTTACCCATTTTCGCCACAAACTCTGTGTGACCTTTAATGCTTTGCACATTTCTATGTTTTGACCAATGGTCATTCTGAAAATCCACAAACATAGCTATATTTTGAATACGCCGCTAATGACCTTCGGTGTTGACGAGACAGATTTTTTTTTTCAATAAATAAAATAAAACATTAAATATAAATGTATCAAACAAATGAGTAGCCAGAGACTTTTGTGTGTTACTGATCATAATTATTCCGTACGATGTCTGCTGTGCTCGAGCGGCATACGTGATAGAGCCGCAATGGCACCCGCATACTACCATGAAACTTTAGTTACTCATCAACAGACATACTTTCCTCTCATAAAAGCTTGTCCGCCAGTGTATAACAACAATAGATACTCTGAAATAACCTATAATTGATTAACTGAAGTCGAGGTGGGGCAAGATAACGTAACCCATACATTTTTTTGTTTGTCTCCCTCTCTCCCCCCCCCCTCCAACCTCTCATTCCCAATCAGCCCAATAGCTTGCTTGAATATTCCTCGCTAGGCATCTATCACAAAGCACGTGATGACAAAGGTGATCCTAAAGCGCGTTTTCCATGCTAGGGCACGTAATCTGGCATCATGAGGACAGTCTTTGTTCGTTGGCACTAGAGGGGAAAATCGTGTTTTTTTTCTATTTTGAATTCGGAAAGAGATAACTTTATCTTTATTTATATCTGCATTCACATTCTTCCGTGTCGGGAGGTGAACGTGCAGCAGATTAGATAATATAAATGTATATGTTTGTCATTACATTGTGCACATAAATTAAAGTGCTTAAATCAGCAATATGTGTCATGACCGTGAAAGAACAGTGGTATTACTATTTCGAGTAGTATTTCAAAATGTTGAAGGTAATCCATTTCCTTTAATATTACTTATGACGTAATATCACATACTGCCGTCAACCCCCCCCCCCCACCTCCCTGTTGAAATGGTAAATACATCAAGCGGAAACGATGTGAATCCTAAAACACATAATAAAGAACACAGAGGATGTGGAGAGGAAGTCCTATATATATACATATTTTATATAGTCCAATCCAGAATGCAATCCATCATCTGTAAGATAAAAACGGACAAGTTGACAACCAGGAAGACACATTCAATACGTTTTGAAGTTCCCTTGTGTCGTAAGTGGCTGAAGACTCATACAACATTCCAAAGATGACATACTAATCATCCCCCCCAACCTAAAATGTCAAGTGGGGTCAAAGGCTAAGGAATCGGACAAGTTGACAGTCAGCAGGAAGGTGCTGCCATCTACACGTAAACAATAGAAGTATATCCACTATTGCCACATATGAGGGGGAACTATAGCCTCTCCTTAGATATATAATTTAATTGAGAAAGCGTCGCTATCTTTTACAACTGTGTATTTTGTGGTGGATGGGCGTAATTGTTTTGCAAGGTACATACTATTTCAATTTAGGGGATAGGTTGAAATGGTAGTTTTATTAAAATTAATATTACCGATTGCCCCAAAGTTTTGCTTTTATGACCCTTCATTGTTATAATAACGTTAAATGATATCGTAGAATCTCAGAATACTAAAAACCTGAAGATCTTTCAGTCATAAGATCATCCACTATGTCAAAATAGTCTTAAAATACTTGTAAACAAATTTGTATTAAGATTCTCGCACGCGCAAGGAGTTGGCAACAGTGTGAGATCAGTCATGTCTCTAGATGATGAAGACAGTACCTGGTGAGACGAAATTGCCTATTTCAGTCGTTTTTATTGCTCTTGTCTGTTAAAATCGGGAAATTGAGCTTTGATATAGTCAGCCGGTTGGCCTGAAATGCGCTTAAAGCGAGTTGTCGGCGGCGTAATACGGTATCTTTGACAGCCCCAACCTGCCAAGTTTCTCTCGAGGTGGATCTCAAATTTTTCACAATTCTTATACGAAAACTATCGCCGCCTGGGAAGATAAATGTTAAACTGACCCTTTGTAACACAGGGAGTCGGTAGATATTACAGTTCGTCGAGTGTTTTTGGAAATTCAGAATACGGAGCCTGGAAACTTTCACTTGTCAGGTCAAGAAAGCCAATATGTATCTTCGTTTCTTTTATTTTTCTGTGGTCTCTCTTTTTATTTGCCTTCGTTGCTACTAGGATCTTGTGGGGACTCTTAGTATTATGATCACTGTACGTGAGATTAGTGTAAGAGTTGTGGGATAAGTAGGGTTGAAATTTAAATTATAGGTATTTTTTGGAATATGGTTGTTATGCCTGTTATTCATTTTCCTTTTGGGATTTTTTTGTCACTTTATAATTATTTGGGGAAATGTTGTGTTGGCTTGTGTTATCATTACACATTAAGAAACCATCTTTATTCCGTATTTATTATGCCGTATAACTATCTGTCATAGTACATATTTAATTCTGGTATAGTTTGTGTTTCCCAAAGCCATGTAGCTAAATTTTGCCTGTAATGAACAGAATGACCAGAAATAGGTACTTTTTCATCTATGCAAGGTTTTGATAAGAAAGTTGTGTAATACGCAATATTTTGGTATGCAATAATCAAAAAGAATGGCTATTACGTGAAATAATCTGTGTAGGCAATTAATAAATTAAGAAATGGAGAAAATAGGTCATGAGAAATGCCATGTGGAGAGTAAGTCCATGGCAACTGTGTGGGGTCCAGAGGCAGAGCCCTCAATAGGGAAATGCGGCAGTTGGATGGGAGTCTTGGGGTGAAGTCAAGTTAGGAAGGTTTTTGGGATGCAGTCACTTTGTAAATATGACCTATACTTTCATTCATATCATTTGGGATGGAAAATAACAAGAGGCTCAAACACATTACAGCATTGATAATGTGAAACTAGAAAATTACCTTAATTCCATATGGGAAATTCTATTAGGTTCTTTTGGCAAAAGAAGAAGCAAAAGTGTTTCACTTATTTTGTATTCTTTTTTTATATTTCCCCCTGAAACCCTAGATCTAAAATTAAATATTTTCATGTTCATATATGCTCATGGGTCAGTTTTGATTTTTGAGTTGCTCACTCTAATAGCATTTACTTTTGTATAGAGAAATACAGCTTTTTGTTTGGTAATTTTGTAAATGGATTTAATTGTTCATTACAGATATTGTTTTCTTAGCTACTAAAGTTGTTGGGAAAAGTGTCAAGGCATTAACAGAGAATTGATGACTTTTTTGGTAAAAGAAAGTTTGAGGGTTAGAATGTATACAACTCTAGTTACCAATAAAAACAAGAAAACTTAAAAAAAAAGTCAGGAGTTTGTTAATATTATCATAAACTCTTTTACCTGTGGCACAATAGTGTCTTGACAGCTTGTTCAGCATCATTTCAGGTGAAATGACCAATTCCATAGCTCTTAATTTCTAATTGAAAAATACCTTTATGGCTAAAATAGATTGGGTAAACCTTGGGTATTATTGGAAATGATACCTAATGCCATAAATGAAGCATGTGAACTTGCCAAGTGTTAGACCATAACATTAAAAAAAAAAAGGGGGGGGGGGGATTTTCGTGGATGATATATGTAAAGGAAATTGAATGACCTAGCAAGAATTGTACTTGATTGTAACATGATGATAAACACTATTCATGAATCTATTAGGGTCAGTAAGATTTGTAATAGATAGTCACAAGACAATAGTATTTAGACCCAAGGGAATTCATTTGAAATCCAGATATGTTCCATCATGGCAAGGCTGTGCATAAAGTGCCAGGAAAACAGTTTCACCTTTTTTCTGCAAAATAGTATGGCAATAATAAAAAGGAGTGGAGGATATTGTCTTAATTCATGCCAAGAGTGACTGACAGGATGGTCATTCTAGATTTACTTGTTAAGTAGGATATCCAAATTGGTAAGATATCCAGATATTTGTCCGCGTTCTGTCTTACCAGAACATACGACGAGGTTAAGGTTTTATAGACCAGACAGGGGTTAGGGTGGATGGCAGCCCCACCATTTAGGGGGTTATGGGATAAAGTTGCCTATATACTATGAATTTGCAGACCAGCCTTCTCAGAAAAGGGGTTCTTGGGTCAAAGCTCCTTGATTAATATAAATGTGCCTTGCAGATTATTGAATAATTTACCATGATTTTCTGCATTTGCCCTAATTTGTTATGAGAATTAGGGCATGGCTTATTCGAAAGCATAATGTAATCTGTAGGAAAAACATAGTGTTCATCTAGAAAATGGTGTTAGGTGTCATTTAAAAGTTTACTCAACTTGTCATCACAAAAATTTTTTACAAGAAAACATTTTTCACCAATTAAAAAATGCATAGCGGATGCTGATACATACTGATCAGCAGTTTCTAGAAAGCTGAATTTCACTATATTTTTCTCTTTCTCTTGCACCTCAGGCTACTGGCCTTAGAATCGGCACTACACGAAGGTGCTGATGACCATGAACTCATAGGTATCACAAGAGGTCGGATTTTACCAGAGGAACATCGAGCTGAGGTACACTTAGTTTTTGGCTTAATATCTTTTTTTCTATTTTCTGTTAATTGATTGGGTTTCCTTGTTTTTTGAAATAGTAATTTGGGGTGAACTTTATTTATTACTATTATTTATTGGTATGTGTCTGGTCACATTTCTTTGTTTTTCTGTAATGATGATAATTTTTTATATATCCATGTATATTTTTTTTTTCCCCCAGCACAAAATTTTCGCGCACTGGATTTTTTCTTCTTTTTTATTGCAGATCTGGTATATATGTTTGGGGGGAGGCAATAAATTCAGCAACTTTGCACAATTTGATGAAATATTTGATTTACAAGACCAGAGTGTTGTTAGAGCAGACGTCAAATCGCTTGTGGGTGAGTAATCACTGCAGTGATTGATTATTGTGAAAATGTTTGTGTATACAAATTTCTCTCATTTTTACCATCATCTCCTGTAACATTCAGTACTTGGCTGGTGATTGTATGGTGTTCTTTATATTTTTTTCACCAGACAAATTAGGAAATGAGGAAGAAGACAAGGTATCCATTGTGTGCGATGTGGAGTCTATATTTACGCACTACTGCAAAACACGACACTTGAAATATGACACATCTCAACTCTGGGGTGACATTGTGTTGCCACTCCTGGCTGCAAAGATGCCCAGAGATCACATCTATGTGTGCTTTGAGGAAATTTTAGAAAAATATATACCAAGGTATGTAGAAGTATGTATTAGCATGTTTATTTATTTGTTTATAATTTCTTTGTAGATTTTTAGTTGTTAGGCAGAAGTTGAGGCGACTGTTTTGGTTGTTTTTATATGTTTGCTTATTATGTATATAATTAGTTGGAGAGATATTACAGTGTTACTTAATGTGACAGCTTTTCATTGAATTGAAATTATATATGCAAATTCTTTATTTTTGTTGTTTTTATTATTCTTGTTCTTCTTATTATAATTGTTCCTATTGTTATTGTTGTTATTATTATTGTTAATATTAATTTTGTTGTTGTTATTATTATTATTATTATTATTATTATTATTATTATTATTATTATTATTATTATTATTATTATTATTATTATTAATATTATTATTATTACTATTACTATTACTATTACTATTACTATTACTATTACTATTATTATTATAATTATTATTATAACTTTTGTTTTGTTTTGTCAGTGTTATTGTTATTATTATTATCATTGTTGTTATTGTTGTTGTTGTTGTTGTTGTTGTTGTTATTATTATTATCATTATTATTATTATTATTATTATTTTTACTATTATTTTTACTATTATTTTTACTATTACTATTACTATTACTACTTTTGTTTTATTTTGTGATTGTTATTGTTTTATTATTGTTGTTGTTGTTGTTGTTATTATTATTGTTATTATTATTAATAATCAGGCATTGTGTAAAAATGTTTAGGCTCTGAAAATTCAAATTTGTTGTAATTAATTATACTTTGAGCCAGTAATCAGGATGATGATTATTGTTTGATTAGTTATGATGGTCATTATTTTTCTTATTATTATTGTCATCATTATTATCACCTTTTCAATTTCTTCCTCCAAGGGAATCCGGCCTGGGGAGCTCTGTATACCACTTACTGCGGTTGATACTCCTTTACCATGACCCAGAGCTGTCCACATTCCTTGACTCGCGCAAGATCACCCCAGACCTCTATGCCACCTCATGGGTAAGTGGGTTGGAATGCCTTGTGCTATTATCTAGGTCAGTAATTGTAAAGGACAACACAGTGACTGTTAGCAGTGTCAATAAAGTTTGGTAAGTTTTATATTGTATAAAAGATAAGACAAAGGAAAATGTGAATATGAAGAAGAGAAAGATGGCAGGGTTTTAACACTGACTAATTAGATGCAAATTCTCTCCAAGATGGACTTTAATCATGGACTTCCCCCCTCACCCCCCCTCCTTCTCCCCCCAGATGCGGAGTCTGTTCTCCTCGGTGTGTAGTCTGGATGCCACAATGGCGGTATGGGACATCTACTTCCAGGAGAGAGACCCGTTCTTCATCCTTTTCCTTGCTCTAGTCATTTTAGTCAACGCGAGGTGAGGCATCTGCAGCAGAATGCCATATGGGATTTTAGAGTTTTGGATGTGATGTGGATATATTGTTAAGGATTTCTTTCTTTCAGCTATTCTCTCTTTTTCCATCCTTTTTCTTTTGTTTATTCTGTTTTTCCTTTTTTTTCCCCCTTTCTCATCCTTTCTTTCACATTACTCATGCTTTCCTCATCTTTCTGTCTGTCAATTCTTTAAGTTGGACATTACCTCCTCAGGGACCAGGTATTGGAAATGAAAAGTGAGACCCGTGATCAGATAATAACCATGTTGAGTGGCATCCCTGCTGGACTCAGTACTGACGATGTGTCAGACTTTTGCTCCTTGGCCAGATATTACATCATTAAGACTCCGCACACCTTCAGAAAAGTGAGTAATTGAAGTAGGGAGTAGAGTGTGGATCTCTGTGGTTTAAGTGCAATAGTTTGGGTTTGTTTGATGTAATGCTTATATGTGGAATATGTGTTTTATTTATTTCCAGGGTTTGATCATTTATTTTTATAAGGCTATGATATTAATTAATTTGTTTCACATCATTAACATCTGTACTATTGTACTATTAATTAGAAAAATGATAAAAGTCTCCCTCTCTCTTCAGGATTTCACAACAGCAATATTTGGTTCTGTGTACATGGGCCATGGGGAAGTGTGCAATAGAGTGGGTGATCTCCCCCTCTCACAGGCGCTTTGCTTGCCTGTCAGTGCAGAAGAGATCATTGACACTTGCGACATGTTGCAAGTTGCTGGTGACGACATTGAACAGGTATAGCATGGCTTTTTGTTTATGAATGATCCAAGATTTTTTTTTTTTTTTTGTGTGTGTGTGTGTGTGTGTGTGTGTGTGTGTGTGTGTGTGTGTGTGTGTGTGTGTGTGTGTGTGTGTGTGTGTGTGTGTGTGTGTGTTTGTGTGTGTGTGTGTGTTTGTGTGTTTTGTGTGTGTGTTTGTGTGTTTGTGTGTGTGTGTGTTTGTGTGTGTGTGTGTGTGTTGTGTGTGTGTGTGTGTGTGTGTGTGTTGTGTGTGTGTGTGTGTGTGTGTGTGTGTGTGTGTGTGTCTCCTGGTTGGTTGTGAAATAGCCTGGAGTTATTTCATTTGTAACGTGGAAGTAGGAAAGATGTTTGAAGAAGGAGCATATCTGATGTTTCTTGATACCTTTTAACAGGTGCGGTTCTTCTTGGTGGACTGCCGGCCTTCAGATCAATATAATGCTGGTCATCTTCCAAACGCCTTTCACCTTGACTCTAGCCTGGTAAGTAGGAGTCAGATTAGTGGGAATGAATAGACTGTGTTAGTGCATTGAATGTCAGAATAGAAAATTACTTCATAAAGTTTGGTTGTGTGTACTTACGAGCCACATTTGATTCTTGTGGAGAGTGCCAAGTAGGAGAAAGAGTATTGGAGCAAAAGAAACCCAAGAAGTGCAAGTGTTGTTAGAGGTGGATTCATTTATATTGAACAGCATTATACAGTGTTTCTTGAATGCTCACATTGTAGATATTCTTTCTGCATTGATCTTGAAAATATAAACTTGCAAATGAAAGAAATATAACACGGACATATTTTTGTCAGATATTTTGAACTATTATTGTGAATAATTTTTGTAAGTTCTGTAGGTCTAGCAAGAACAAACCTGAAAGCAAGGGTACCACTTAGAAAGTTGTGTCTGGTGTACTCACATAACTTGTAATGAATATCTTACTTCAGCACTTGATTCCCATTCAACAGAAATACTAAGGCATGATATTAAGGAATGCCAATCTCACTTCCAGATGCTCCAGCACCCAGCTTCCTTCCAAACTGCCGTCCAGGGCCTCTTTATGGCCCAGCGTCAGGCCGTTGCCTCGGAGACCCCTGGCTGCGGCCAACACCTATGCTTCATTGGCTCAGGGCGTGAGCAGGAGGACCAGTATGTGCATATGGTTGTGGCTTCCTTCCTACAGCGCAATAGCCAGTATGTCAGCCTGGCCAAGGGAGGATACCATGGTAAGGAGGCTCTCTGTTGGGTTATGTTTTGCGAGTTAGGCTAGGGGATATAGGGTAAGAAAAGAGGGTGAAGAAGGGAGAAAGAGAAAGAAGGGAAAGTGTGGTTAAAGGGATGGGAGGGAAGAGAAAAGATTATATGATTTATGAGGGAACGGTGATAATGAGTGAGAGGATTAAAGAGAAGACAGGTGGAGAGATAGAAGGAGAGGTGCAAACTTTTTCTCTTTATCTCATTATTTGTTTTTTTTAAATATATCTGTAAAATCAGTCACCAAATCTATCTGATGCAATCTTATCTTTAAACAAACAATAGCGCTGATCAATGACCAGTAGTTTTATTTCCCCTTCAACATTTGCAACCAAACAAAATCATCCATTTGTTTGAGTTGACTGAGCATTGCTTCTTCCTCTCTTTCATTCCTCTAATAGCCATCCATGACTTGCTTGTTCACAACATCAACGAGAGCCTAGCAGACCACGATTCCAAACGGTGCTTGGTCTGTGCCCCAGATAGCCAGTCCCACTCCTCAGAGCCTGCCGATCAAGAAGACTTCACCATTACCACCAAACCCCAGCCGTCACTCATGAACAAGTTTTCGTCTCTGTCGTCAGTCTTCAAGATGAGGGTATGTGTCTCAAGGCTTGTCAAGCTTATGCTCAATTTTCTTTCATGGTTTATGTGTATGTCTGTGTAGGGTCAGTAGATTACTGTAGCTGCTTTGATATCTATAGCTATAGTTGACACTCGTCACATCATCATTATTACTTTTTAAGTAATTTTGTATATATATCTTGTGTATAATCTCCATAACCATTCCCATTTGTCCTTGTAGCCTATATATACTTACTTTGTTTTCCTTTTTTGCTTCTTATATTTATATACTTTAGATTCATAATTTAAGAGAAATTTCCACTCTGCATGAATTGCAAGAGAAGAGAGCATTCTGAATATACCAGTTCAGAATTATATTGTACTTTTTCATGTAGGTATGATTGTATTTTGTTTTATGCTTCAGAATGACTATATTCTGTACATTCATTAAATGACTTCACATGTTAGCTATATTTCAAGATATATTCCATTATATATGTTGTATGTCCTTCATATTTGTCAGCTTTTTTTTATGATAAACAAAAGAAAGGGACTAACAACAAAAATGGTAATAATTGTAATTTTTTTTTTTTTCCAAATTAACCCAATGCCGATGGGCATGGCATGTATGTCTATTCCATGCCCAATGTGAGTTTACTTTAGTACTTGTTTTTACACATAGATGGCTACACTTGTACTAAGTCACCAATGAGCCAATATGAGTACTGCCTGTCTTGCACATTTACTCTTTCTTTGATTTAGGTAAATATTTTATGTTATCTTATTTTGCTGTTACTAATATTTATAATGTTATAGTAATTATAATATCTTTAATAAAAATAACACCATTGATATTCATAGCTTTAGTAAAAAATATGTTTTTCTCGCCAATTCAAGGAAAGGAGAAATCAGGAAAGGTCACAAGGTGTACTAATTGACTCCTTTATGGTTTAGCAATAACAGAGCCATCTATGTGCAGAGACATTTCACAAAAAAATTAAAGATGTGCACAGCATTTTCTCCGACAGCAGTGGGTTAAGTCATATACTTGGGTCCACATATATTTTTGTAGTAAGGGTTCTTATATATATATATATATATATATATATATATATATATAAATATAATATAAATATATATATATAAATATTATATATATAATATATAATATAATATATATATAATATATAATATATAATATATATATATTATATATA
>NC_051411.1:30367351-30369851 GCF_015228065.2 Penaeus monodon
TAGCTATGGAAATAACTTGAACATATTGTTTAAGGGTAAAAGATGATAGAGAATAAAGAGAAAGACAGTAAAATTAGTTAGGTATTGCATAGTTATTGTATTTCCTTTTTTCTGGTTAGTTTGTAAATGTTTTGTGCTTGAATAACTATGGGTGAATTGTAAGCCAAGGAAAGCCATGTTCTGTTCGTCACAGGAGAGGAGAGGGTGAGAAAATAATATATATATGTACCCGTATATCCTAACAGTTTTTAAAAACCTTGTCTGTGATGAACTAACTTGCTCTTTTAATGTGCTGCTTAAAAGATATTTAAAGTATGTTAAATATATGGAGAAATGATGTGAATGCTCTTTTTTTTTTTGTTCATATGAAGTGAAATTGTCTTTTTTGAAAGAGTTGTGATAAAAGAGAGAAAGTTTATAATTCTATTCCTCATTGGTGTGTGCATCAAGTCATTAATGATATAGTAGTTATTATTATTATTATTATTATTATTATTATTAACCTGTCCATTATCATATTCTCTTCAAATATAGTTGATATCTTTATAATGAGGTTTTATTTTCCATTTTAGTATGGTGTATTTTTTCATATTATTTATTCATATGTAATTGCTTATATTATTTTCCTTATAGAAGCTTTGATTTGTATTTCTTTTTTATGTTTACACTTACTTTTAATCCATTTGGCACAGATTGCAAGAATACATGCCATGCCCACTGTAATATAAGTTTATTTATTGTATTTACACATAGATTTCTCTACAAGTGCTTAGTCACCAAGGAGTCAGTTATTAGTCCAACCTATCTCACCTGTTTACCCTTTTCCTTGATTTTTTGAAAGTTTCTTATATATTATTTCATTGTCTTTGGTGTTACCAAAACTTTAACCCCTTTCCCGACGGCTAGTATTCATAGTGGCCCGGGCCCTGCTGCCGGGGGCTTATATCGTTGCCCTAGCATGCGCGACCACTCATGCCAAATACCAGCATCCCATGCTGTTTCTTCGTAATACTACAAAGATATGTTGTATTTTTAGTTTTCATTATTTTCTAAAGTCTCTACATGCCATACTTCCTGATAAATTGAGACTGAAGGGTATTTTTGTTGTTATATAGACTCCATCTTCTTCTTCTTTACGTAGTTCATGTCTAGCCGCTGTGGCTCCATATTGATCTTTATTCATCTATAGTGTTGATAAAAAGCAGTGTGCGGCATCATGGAGTTGAAATCGTCGGTTTATTGCTTTCTTTCTTTCTTTCTTTTCTTTTTTTTTCTTTCTTTCTTTCTTTCTTTCTTTCTTTCTTTCTTTTTTTCTTTCTTTCTTTTTCTTTCTTTCTTTTTTTTTTTTTTTTTTTTTTTTTTTTTTTTTTTTTTTTTTTTTTTTTTTTTTGCATAGTAAAAATGAGAAAGTATTAAAAACAACTTAATCACACTTTCAGTGGCAGAAAAATAATATTTTGCCGTGATTCTAACAAAAAATAATTCATGGAATGTCCATACATACACCCGTCGGGAATGGGTTAATAACAATTTAATAAACATAATAACAATAAGATAATAACAGCATTGAGATCAACAGTACTAGAAAGAAAAATACATTTCTCACAATTTCAAGGAATGGGATAAACAGGAGCATTCACTAGGGCCTACTAATAGACTCCTTGGTGGCTGAGCACATGTGGAGCTGTCTTGTATATAACAAAATTATCAAAAAACTACTGGGGACAACACATAAATCCATAATTGAATTTTAAAGGAATCATTGCTTAAACTGATAACATCAAATTAATTCACAAAAACTATTGAATACCTTCTGGATGATAGCATTTAGGAGGTGCAACAGTTTTAGTTTCTTATATCCCTAAAATTCTGTAATTTTGTCCAAAGTCAATTATTTTTATGTACTATGTATATGTTTTCATGTTTCTTTGCATACTCCTTTTCATTAATTTTCAGTTCTATTCCTCATGTTAATTATATATATATATTTTATTTTATTTTATTGCAGTCTCATATTTTCCTTCTCTCTCTCTAATATTATTCCACTTTTCTCTAAATTGCAGTCATTGTGAAAATTTACTTTTTGTAGAAGAGAGGAGAGAAAAAAAAATGAAAAGAAGAACAAAAATTACGAAATTACTGAATTTAGAGCCATTTGATCTTTGAACATATTTAAGAGCACTCATTTTGCAAGCACTAAATATTACGGCTGAGATTAGAGCAGCGAGAATGAGTGATTTAAGATATTTTTATTAATTTTTATTTAGTCATTATTTTTTGTGTTAATAAATTTGATAAACAAGCACACTAAAACCTCTCAAATTATTCATCACTATTTGAAAGCATTTAGTAACTTGATGATTATCAAAATTGATTACAGTGAAAATTAATTAAACTTCATTGAGACATAATAAAAATATGCTTTCAGGTGAAATCATGAAATAAAGGAAAATTGCAAATTAACTGGAAGAAAATGGTGTCCTTTACATAATGAAAGAGT
>NC_051411.1:30397351-30404851 GCF_015228065.2 Penaeus monodon
GTGTGTGTGTGTTTGTTTATGTGTGTGTGCAAGCGTGAGTGTGCGTGTATGTGAATGCCCATATATTTGTAGGCATGTGTCTTAATTTCAAACTGTTCCTATGAGTAAGCGCCGAGGTATTTGTATTCGAAAGAGGCATATGTCAACCCAGAACCTCATTTACCAGACTCTACTAAACAGATTACCAAATTACCCACCGGAAATCCTATACGTATCGGAATACTAATCACGCAGTCAGATCATCTCCGTAACAGTGGCTAATGCAGCTTCGTCTTGGAGTCTCATTAAGGTGAAGGAGCAACTGATTACCTTTAGACACTTCGTCGATAAAGGAATCCCGGTCTTTGCCTTATCTCGCTTTCATATCTGTTTCCTTTATCTCGTCCATCATTTTTTTTATCCTTCGTCTTTTTGTTATCCTTGATTTTATTATTCCCTTTTTTACCTCCAAGCCCATGCATCTTAAGAAAATACTAATGCTATAATAGTAGAATGTATATGATGCCTAGTATATTTATTTACGACCACCTGATTTTAATTTGTGTATTTACAAAAGAAAAAAAAAAATCTTTTACCGTCCCTCTATTTATCCTCGCATCTTTTCCTCATCCACCTTTTCATCATTCCATCATTCCAAATCGACACCAAACTCCACCTTCCCAAGAAATGAACAGAAGACGAAGGAGTCGGTAACCCAGCATGACGTGTAGCTCAGCGTGAATTCAGTCCCGGAAGAGAGAGGCTATGACGCAACCGGCATAGCGCCTCGTCTTCCGCTAGTCTGGCCTCTGTTGTTGTCTCAAAGCAGTGACACGTAATTGCCCTGTTAATACTAAGCCCTTACATCCCCCATAATGTAATTTCCGACCAATCAGGCTCAGAGATGAGCCCCACCCCTCCCCCGCCCCCTCTCAGTCTTCTTGGTTATCATCCTGAGAAATCGCTCTTTTTTTCTTTTTGGGGGGATTATTACTGTGGTATTCGACGGGTTGGATATTTTCGATTGGTGATTGTTCTGTCTTAATTCTTACGGCCGATCTTCCTTTACTTAGCGGCAATGAGATTTCACCGTGTTGTTACATTGTTATCTGTAGTGTTGCTATGTTTGCTACCGTAACCCGGATAAACTCGTCTAGTATAACAGAGTGCCCTTAGTATAAAAGAACCTCTTACATGGGTTACTATAGGGAACAGGACTTGTAAACTGCAATTCCGATATAGCTCCATTTGATATTCAAGTTGGCCAGTTTCGCGATTTCGCAATTAATTCCACGGATATGGTACGCCATGTTTCACTCACGTGCTAATAAATAGCCTAAAATAGAAATGTAATGCCATTATATATGTAACCATCCATACCACAGCTTGCCCACGCCTATGCAGTTAGCCAGGGTGGTAAATAAAGGACTAAACTAAACTAAAGTGCTAATAGCTTCCTTGCTTGAGGTACAAAGAGTAACATGATTATAGAATTTCCATAGATTTGTTAAAAAAATACAATAACACTTATATCCTGAATCTGTAACGCATCATGGCCATAGATTAACTAGTCGGAATGGTTGCCTCAATGAAGGACCGAGCTAAACTAAGCATTCGAAACGGAGGCTAATCTGCTAATCCATTGGATCAATTAACTGCCATGCATTCCACGATTTTGGCAGCGATATTACCTGATGTGGAACAAACACATATGCATACACACATGCACACACACACGCGCGCTCGCACATACATACGCCCACGTAAAAACACAGACACACACACACACACACACACAACACACACACACACAAAAAAAAAAACACACACACACACACACACACACACACACACACACACACACACACACACACACACACACACACACACACACACACACACACACACACACACACTTTACAGTGTCTTTGGCTTGTCTTCTCTTCATCGAATTTACTAGTCTTTCATACCTTTGCAGAATCTATAATTTTGAAAAAAGGTTTCCATCATTAGGATATTTTGCATTTGATATAGAATTTTGCTTTCTTTCTCATGTTTTTTACTCATTATCTTTTCTCTCTCTCTCTCTCTCTCTCTCTCTCTCTCTCTCTCTCTCTCTCTCTCTCTCTCTCTCTCTCTCTCTCTCTCTCTCTCTCTTTCTCTCTCTGTCTGTCTGTCTGCCTGTCTCCTCCCTCTCTCTTCTCTCTCCTCCCCCAGTACTTCCTATCTATCCTTCTCTGTTACTCTTGTTTTACTATTAGCCATCGCTTCTGGTCTACCATATCAATTTCATCATATTAGTTTTCTCATGCTGCAATTTTCTTTTTTTATTATTATTATTTTCATTATCTATTGGCCGTATTTGTTTTATTTTCAATATTGTCAAAATTCATTATCCATCATTCTTGACTCTCTCTCCCATTCAACATTCCATTTCCTCTCTATTATCATCTTTTCCTCCATAGGTATCCGTTTATTAGTTTGCTCTTTAGCCTCTTCCCCTCCCCCTCACTCTGTCTTTCCCCTCTTCTCTCACTCCGTTTCTCTTTATTCTTTCATCGTCCTTATACTTCAACTTATTATTAATATTATTACCCCTCATCTCCCTTTTCCCTCACACCCCTCACCCATCTCCCTCACTCATTCCCCTCACTCATTTCCCTCCCTTACCTATCCACCTTCTCCTTCACCTCCATTGAATCATCCCCTTTCTCAACCTATCCTTATCCTTTCTTTCTTTCAATTACTCCCTCCCTCATCCCTTCTTCTCTCTCTCCCCTCCTCTCCCTCACCCTCTTCAAACCAGTCCCCTTTTATCACCCTTCCCCCATCCCCCTATCTCCTCCCTCTCTCTCCCCCCTTCTCCCTCCCTCCCTCACCCCAATTCCCTCTATCTCGTTATCCCTTTGTTTATATTTCGCTCCGCCCATAAACCCCCATCAAGGTTTTAAAAGCCCCTCCCCCTCCACCTCACCCTTCCCCCACCCCCCAAAAAAAGATAAAAAAACATAAAAAAAAAAAAAAAAAAAAAAAAAAAAAAAAGAAAAACATTAAGTGTCAACCAGGCGATAGTTTACGGCCTGGCCTCATCACGGTAATGGGATCTCGCATTCCGCTTGCCTCATTCGTTAAGCGTCGTTCTCTTCTCTCGCCTCGTGAAGCAAGGGACTCACTCGCCGTCCTCACGCCTCAGGGGACCGGTTGATAGATTTCGTTTTTATTTTATTCTATTTCTATTTTTTTTTTAATTTATTGATTGGTTGGTTGGTTTATTTACTTATGTATTTATTTGTTTGTTTATTATTATTATGTATATGTATTTTTTAAAAGGGGGGGGGTTATGGTGATATTTTTCGTTTAGATTTTTTGGTTTTGATCTTTACGGTTTTCTGATTTTTTTTTGTGACAGGTTCCTTCTAAATCTATGATTCTCTCTCTCTCTCTCTCTCTCTCTCTCTCTCTCTCTCTCTCTCTCTCTCTCTCTCTCTCTCTCTCTCTCTCTCCTCACACACACACACACACACACACACACACACACACACACACACATACACTTACTCACTCTCTATCTGTCTCATTCTCTCTCTGTCTCTAGGGAGCCATGGAAGTTTTAAAAAAGTGTGAGGACATTGTTAGAAATGAAGAGGAATGTTTATATATCAACTGTGTGTGTGTGTGTGTGTGTGTGTGTGTGTGTGTGTGTGTGTGTGTGTGTGTGTGTGTGTGTGTGTGTGTGTATGTATATGTATATGTATATGTATATGTATATGTATATGTATATGTATATATATGTATATATATATATATATATATATATATATATATATATATATATATATATATATGTATATATGTATATGTGTATGTGTGTGTGTTAGTGTATATATATGTATTTATACCTGCATATGTAACTGCACTCCAGATAATGAGATCGTAGCGTGCAGTCTTTAGAGCAAGGTTTCGTCAACATTCTTACTGCATGCGGCTAGGATGGCCATATGCTGAACTAAATTTGGCTTCTTTAATACACACACACACACAAGTTACTCTTTTGAAAGAATGAAAATCGGAGGTCCATTTTCTCCTCAATTACGTTTTCTTTTTCAGTGTCTGTGGCTGGGCCGTGCAACCCCCCCTCCGCGCATCTGCCATTTGGGAAGAACTATAAAAAACAAGAAAATAAAGTAGAAACAGAAAAAAGAAAAAAAAAGGAAAGGAATTAAACACAGGTATCAGCGCCAGGTACCATTTGTCCAACGCGCGGTTCAGTCACGGATTTAGTGGGAACGGCGTTTTCCTTAACATTTTTTTAAAACTGATGCTTAAACCGATTTGGTTCTTATTTCATTCTCCCCTTTCCGAAATTCTGCGCATGGTCCTCGCCTATAGCACGATGAAAAAGAAGGAGAATATTTTTTTTCTCTGTTCAAAGGTCGGATAGGGAAAATGACGCTGGCTTTATTCTTGCATATAAATTTGATGACTATAAAGAGGTTATTGGTTTTTTGCAATAAGATAAGGTGGCAGCCTTTGTAACAATTACTTTGATGACTGGATTATCAATATTGCTGATGCTTCCTCTATCATCTTATTATTATTATCCTCCTTACTATTATTACCATTACTATTGTTATCATTATCGTTTTAAGGTTATCACAAATTATCAATATTATTGATGCTATTTGCTAGACTGGACTTATTATTGTTATCATTCACATTAATGCTGTCATCATTATATATAATTTGTTACTACTGTCAGTATAATTCTTATTATCTTTCAATTATGTGTTTATTCTATATATGTCTATTGGCGTATTCATCAAAATAAACTCGCAATATCTGTCTATATCTCTCTTCTCTCCATTTGCCTCCTTCCTCTTTATCTGTTTCTATTCATTCCTACTTTCTTTTCGTCCCGGTCTGTGTGTGTCCCTTCTCCCGTTCTTTATTTTCTCGACTGATTTCTCATTTCTCTTTTTCTTTTTTCTCATCCGCATTTTTTCACATAAAAAAAAAAAATATATCCCATCTTTCTCATTTTTTCCCCCTCTCATTTCATCAACTCTTATCCTATTTTCTCTTTACACTCTTACCATGCACTTCTTTCACTCTCAGCCTTAATTCCTTTCACTCTTATTCTTTGTTTCTTTCATCATCCTGTTTATTGGTCCATCTTTCATGCTTTTCGTATCCGCCTTCCCTTTACGTAAACAAAGTGGGTTGCTGGCAAAGGGAGACATAACCTCATTATCCAAGAGACGCGAACATGCAAGAGAGATAGAAGCTAAGAGAGAGAGAGAGAGAGAGAGAGAGAGAGAAGAAGACAGAGACAGACAGACAGACAGACATAAAGAGAGACAGCGAGAAGGAGAGACAGAGAGAAGGAGGGAAAGAGAGAAAGAGAAAGAGTGTAAAAGAGAAAGAGTGAGAAAGAGAAAGAGTGAGAAAGAGAAAGAAAGAGAAAGAGAGAGAGAGAGAGAGGAAGAGTTAAGAAGGAAGAAAGAGAGAAAGAGAGAGAGCAATGGCTACATAACTGGTAACATACAGATAGACAAACAGTTAGATACAGGCAGGTAAACCCATAATTAACCGGAGGGGGGGGGAGAAGGGGAGGGTTGGGGGCGACTTGAGGTGTAGTGCGCATCCAACAAACTCTTTCTTAAGCTGAATAAAACGTCTAGAGGACTCTCGATGACGGCGACGAATGTTCGTGCTAAATGCTTCGACCAACTTCCGACGCTGACAAGCTGATTAAACTTGCTGAAGGGAGATGCTTAGTCATTTTCGAAGTCAGTTAATAGGTTGGAAGTCAGTGTTGAGTATTACGACACACGGTTGCTTAAAGTGATAATTATATATATATTATAACTGAATGTGTCATACGAGTTTCTGAGGAATTAGTATGGATGTAATGCGTGTATGTATTTCTCAGTAATATGTATCAAAGAAAATAAAATGTGGAAAAATCGCAAGGGCCACTGTCAGTAGCACGGTATTTGCCTTCGACAGGTGACGTATCTGAGATAGTACTTGAGGGCACTTGAGCACTTGAACACACATACAAACGCACGCACGGAAATATCACACACACACACACACACACACACACACACACACACACACACACACACACACACACACACACACACACACACACACACACACACACACACACACACACACACACTCACTCACTCACAAACGCAAAAAGTCAACACAATATCAAGCAGTCACCCCTAGAAAAAGAATACGAAACAAGGATCCGTTTTCTATCACTCAATGCCCGTGGCCTTTTTCCACGCAGGCGAACGAAAGGTAATCAGAGGCGTAACGCAATAAAGACCGCTAAGTAAGACCAGAAAGTGTACACAATACCCGCCCGGGAAACGAATTAGGGTCTTTTCATTTTCGGTGGAATCGGTTTCAGGATTAAGTCATTGCGTGGTCTATTTTTCTCACTATCTTTTTTCTCATGTGGATGTATCGTCCATACCAGATTTTTTTTGTTTTGTTTTGATAAAGAAGTATTTCATCATCTACAGAACAGAGGGCATGACACTGATCTAATTATATGCCACGATTGGATATGTGTAAGGAGATTATATGCGACTGTAAACAAAGGCAACGACGCCCGGCCTTGCGTGGGATGACCGCCATTTTTCCGAAGATCGATTTGCTCTTGACGATATTTGCTCGGGATCGCATTATCAGTCACGCCATAAACATATATATATATATATATATATATATATATATATATATATATATATATATATATATATATATATATATATATATACAATCCCCTTCCAAAAGTATTTAACTTTTGGAACAAGTGGATATTATTTAAATCAGAGGTGAGAGACATCATTTTAATTAATTTTTTTGCAGAAGTTTGATGACTTATAAAGTGTTTACATTTCGTTATCAAAGTCGATCAAGTAGTTAGTTTTCGATGAACAAAAATTAACTAACTGATGGAATTACGAATTCTCGTAGACTTTGATGATTTGTTTTAGCAACAACAACGGAAAATTAATGACTTTCTGAGTCGAAAATGTCAGAAACGGTAATCATGATTAAAAAGATAAAAGTGATAATAACTAAGATCACTATAATAACACTAAAAATGCTCTTCATAATTGCAACAGTAATAGTAATAATAATAATAATGACAACAATAATGATAATAATAATAATAATAATAGTACTAACAATATTGATAATGATAATGATAGCAATAATAATGGTAATAATACAAATTATAAAGATAATAATTATAATGATAGTAATAATGATAATGATTAATGATAAAGGTAAAAACAATAGTGATAAAATAATAATGATGATGATAATGCATACAGTAGCAATAATGATAACAACAATAATAATTCTGATGTTAATATAAATAATAATGATAAACATAATGATAATTGTATGATAATAAAAGTAACAATAAGCATAATAATAATGATAATGATAACGGTAATAACAGTAATAATAAAATAATAATAATAGCAA
>NC_051411.1:30424851-30427351 GCF_015228065.2 Penaeus monodon
TCTCTCTCTCTCTCTCTCTCTCTCTCTCTCTCTCTCTCTCTCTCTCTCTCTCTCTCTCTGTTTACCATCATTTAATCTATCTATCAATCTATCTGTCTATTTGCCTGTCTGTTTCTCTCTATCTGTTATCCGCTTACTCTCGCACCTTCATTCTTGTCTTTCTTTCCTTATACATGTGTGTGTGAGTGTGTGTGTGTGTGTGTGTGTGTGTGTGTGTGTGTGTGTGTGTGTGTGTGTGTGTGTGTGTGTGTGTATATATATATATATATATAAAATATATATATATAATATATATTAATATATATATATATATTATATATATATATATATATATATTTATATATGTGTGTGTGTGTGTGTGTGTGTGTATGGAGAGAAAGAAACGAGGGAAGATGCGAGAATAAGAGAATATGTAGGTACATATGTTATTATTATTATTATTATTATTATTATTATTATTATTATTATTATTATTATTATATATTTATATGTAGTAATAATAATTATACATATTGTGTCGTGTATACTGATATATAGT
This sequence comes from Penaeus monodon, assembly GCF_015228065.2. Classification (NCBI taxonomy): domain Eukaryota; kingdom Metazoa; phylum Arthropoda; class Malacostraca; order Decapoda; family Penaeidae; genus Penaeus; species Penaeus monodon. Next base: position 30,425,390 of record NC_051411.1, read on the forward strand.
TATACATATGTGTTCGTGATTCTCTCTCTCTCTCCCTCCTTCCCTAAACATTAGTATGTACTTATCTTTACGAATAAGTTTTATTTCATACGTACGCAACGGTAACCGTATAAACTTTAATAAAGTGTTAACCACCACTTCACCTTGTTTTTTTCTTTTCTTTTTTTTTTGTCAGCGGTTAATACGTGTGAAATATGACTTTTCGCTTTTACAGTCACATGTCCTTTTATATTAGTGTTTTTGTAATTAATAAAATGCAAGACGTTTTTTTTTTTTCTTTTTCTTGATTATTCTTTAAATTCTTGCTTGTGATTCTGGATTATTTTATATGTGAGTCATGATAATAATGAGGGATACAGGTTGTTCAGTGGTTTGTTTAACTGTCTTTGCTTCTCTCTCTCTTTCTCTCTCTATCCATCTCTATCTCTATCTCTATCTTCTATCTCTTATCTCTTATTATCTTCTCTCATATTCTATCTCTAATTATCTCTCTATCTCTCTCTCTCTCTCTCTCTCTCTCTCTTCTCTCTCTCTCTCTCTCTCTCTCTCTCTCTCTCTCTCTCTCTCTCTCTCTCCCTTTCTCTTTCTCTTTCTATCTTTCTCTCTCTCCCATCTCGCTCATGGTTTAACGCCCAACAGACTCATAAACTTTCTTTCAAAAAACAAAACTTCTTTGACATTTCCCTTTTTGATTTAGAAAATGATAGGATGTGAATATATAAAAACAACGATTAAGAAAGAGAGAGAGAAAGACAGAGAGAGAGAGAGAGAGAGGGGGGGGGGACGAAGGAGGAGAGGAGAGAGGGAGACAGAGAGAGAGAGAGAGTGGGGGGGAGGGATGGAGGGAGAGAAAGAGATGAGAGAAGAGACGAGACGAGAGAGGTGAGAGAGGAGAGAGGATGAAGAGAAGAGAGAGGAGAGAGAGGGAGAGAGAGAGAGGGGGCGGGGGGGGAGAGAGAGGAGAGAGAGGGAGACAGAGAGAGAGAGAGGGGGGGGGGTCGGAGAGAAAGAGAGAGAGAGAGAGAGAGAGAGGAGACGAGTGAGAGATGAGCGATGAGAGAGAAGAGTAGTTGAGGAGAGAGAGAGATGAGAGAGATGAGGGAGAGAGAGAAAGAGAAGAGAGAGAGGAGAGAGAGCGGTGAGAGGCGAGGAGACGAGAGAGAGGAAGAGCGGGAGGACGGCCGAGGAAAGAGAAGGAGACGAGGAGGAGAGATAAGATGCGCGAGAGAGGGGGAGACGAGATGAGAGAGATAAGACGAGAGGATGAGAGAGAGAACGAAGAGGGGAGAGAGAGACGAGAGACGAGATTGAAGGAGAGACATGACAGAGAGAGGAGAGAGAGAACAGAGCAGAGAGAAGAGAGAGAGAGAGAAAGAGAGATGAGAGTGCCTCGTGAGATGAATGATGTTGAGAGAGAGAGAGAGATGAGAGAGAGAGAAGAGAGAGAGCGACAAATAGAGGAGATGGGGGAGGTGGAAGAAGAAAAAAAAAAGAAAAAGACCGAGGAGAGAGTAGCCGAGAAAGAGAAGATGGGGGAGGAAGAAGAACGAAAAGCGAGAGAGAGATGAGACAGATATAGATATATTATATATAATATATCTATATATATAGATATATATATATATATATATTCGAGACGAGAGAGGAGAGAGAGAGAGAGAGAGTCGACGGACTGACTTCGAGGGAGAGATGATGATGAGAGAATGGAGGGAGAGAGGAGAGAGGGGAGAAAGAGAGAGAATGAAATTGAAAAAAATACGATGAAAGAGAGATGAGAGGAGAGAGGAGAAGATGGAGCAGAGAGGTTGGAGAGGATGAGAAGTGAGGACGAGGAGAGAGAGCTAGGGGGGAAGAGAGATGGAGGGAGGAGAGAGAGAGAAGTAGAAGGAAGTTGAGAGGGCAGAGAGAGGGAGAGGGAGGAACGAGGATTGGAGGAGAGCGAGAAAGGGAGAGAGAGCTTGA
>NC_051411.1:30462351-30464851 GCF_015228065.2 Penaeus monodon
ATTTATTGCTTCTCTTCTTTTTATGTCTTTCATCCTTTAATTAAATTTTTGTAAATTACGCTATTCACGTTTAATGTTATTTCATATATCTTATGATCCTTTTACACATATGTATGCATACATATTCTTAAGTATGAGTGCCTTGTTTGTACTGTAGACGAGATCATAAAGTAAACTGATTTTTTTATGGTAGGTTCATGTCTGAGCCGCCGTGGTCACAGCGTGATACTTAATTGTAGTTTTTTGTGATGCTCTTGGAATGAGTGCGTGGTAGGGTCCCCAGTTCCTTTCCACGGAGAGTGCCGGTGTCACCTTTTTTAGGTAATAATTCTCTCTATTTTATCCGGGCTTGGGACCAGCACTGACTTGGGCTGGCTTGGCCACCCAGTGGCTAGGTAGGCAATCGAGGTGAAGTTCCTTGCCCAAGGGAACAACGCGCCGGTCGGTGACTCGAACCCTCGAACTCAGAAAAAAATGATAATACTAAACTTTAAACTAATAATAAATTAGAAAGGATAACAATAATAACAATGGCGATCCTGATACTACTACTACTACTACTTCTAATAATAACAAAACAACAATAACAATAATAATAATAATAATAACAATAATAACAATAATAACAATAATAATAATAATAATAATAATAATAATAATAATATTAATAATAATATTTGTAACGTTTAATTTTGTTTACTGTGAAACTTCTCGTGGCTGAATCTTTTACAATTCGATCGGCAGCTTTTTCGACAGAATCTCCAAATCAGGCTATCGGAATGCATATCTGGTTGGTTTGAGATTTTCTCTTTACTTCTTTTATGCCTTCTTTGGAAGGGTTTCCTGATCTTTCGCGGGGCATTTGATCCCACTTGTGACGGCTGCTTTCCATAATGCTATGTCTTCAGCATTTTTTTTTCCATGACGTAGGATCGATGTGGCCTTGGAATGCGTTCTTCTTGCTCTAATTCTTGTATCGCAGCTTCGGTCGTCTTCCCCAGCTCTGTTGTCCTGGGATGGGTCTCCATAGAGCCTTTGTGTTGGGATACGTCTGATGTTCATTTATTTCAGATGATTAGGCTATCTGAATCTTCTCTTGGTTGTTGTTATGCTTGAGACTTCTGCCTCTTCTAAAGCGTTTTCATTTCTTCTGTATTGCTTAAGGTTATGCTAAGACGTTTATTTTATCACATTTCTTTCTGTTTTCAGTAGAAAGTCCAGGATTCTGATCTAGAAAGAGAAGAGTAATCGCTTTATAGATTCTCATTTTGGTCTTATTACACAGCCGCTTGCTGTTCCATGCACTTTTTGTAAGTTTTCCAAAGGTAGTAGCCGCTCTACCTATCATGGATTCATTTCACCGTCGAGGGATAGGCTTGATAGGATGGTCGATGCAAGATAACAGAATTAGTTGATAATATCCAATGGATTGCCACCTAGCATGATGGTGCATCCATCTTGTGTCCTCGCCACAGCCTTCCTGACGCCGATGACTAAGGAAAATATCTTACAGGCTTCTGATGACTATTCACCATTTTCTGTAGCTCCGTCTGTCTCTGGGAGATTAATACAGCATAGACTGCGAAGATAATATATCTGGTTAATGATAACGATATTTGCCTTGGCTTTCAGGCGACGATGATAATGATAAAAAGCAAACTGAATAAGGTGGGTAAATTATAAATGAATACCCCCCTAGTTCCTTTCAGATGCTGAAGACATCACTTGATTATGAAAAGATAATAAAATTCAGGAGAGGAGACCCCAGCAGAGAATTCTAGAGTTTAGAAGCAGAAGAGAAGCAACCGCCGCGTCTCTTGAGTTATGTATGCAGAGTCTCCACGCAGTATTTGCAACTGCATATTATGCATACACGTTCAATATGTAGCAGGGACAGGTTTTGGTCGCAACCTTCCTTCCTTTGGGAAGGAACTGGGTTTAGTCATAATATATATATATATATATATATATATATATATATACATATATATATATATATATATATATATATATATATATATATATATATATTTATATATATATATATATATATATATATATATATATGTGTATATATATATATATATATATATATATATATATATACATAAATACATGTATGTATATACATTTATATATATGTGTATATACAAATATATCTGTATATATATGCACACACACACACACACACACATTTATATATTTATATAAATACATATATATATATATATATATATATATATATATATATATATATATACATATATATATAACATTACATAACATACATGTATATATATACATATATATATATATATATATATATATATATATATATAAATATGTATATGCACACACACACACAAACACACACACACACACACACACAAACACACACACACACACACACACACACACACACATTTTTTTTTCTAACAGCCATTTATTCCACTGCAGGACATAGGCCTTTCTCAATTTACTACTGAGAGGTTATTTGGCA
>NC_051411.1:30478584-30486084 GCF_015228065.2 Penaeus monodon
AAACAGTGGTTTGCGCGCTTTGAGTTGAAAAGTTGCCTGTCAATTATGGGTAAGAGAGAGAGAGAGAGAGAGAGAGAGAGAGAGAGAGAGAGAGAGAGAGAGAGGAAAAGAGGAAAGGAGAGAGGAGGGAGCAGGAAAGGGAGAGAGGAAGAAGAAGGAAAGGGAGAGAAAGAGGAGAGGAAGGGGGTCAGGAAAGGGAGAGTGAGAGAAAGAGAGGGGGAGGGAAGGAGCGGAAAAGGGAGGGTGAAAGAGAGAGAGGGAGAAAAGAGAAAGAGCGGGCGCGTGAAAGAGAGAGAGAGAGAGAATATAAAGAGGCAAGACCTTAGGTGAATATATCAATTTATTTTTCACAGTCGTAAAACACGTATGTTAAACGGTTAGTAGTAACTTACTTGTACCTGTAAGTGAGCACTCAACCGTTACAGAGATTCCATGATTCCAATGCAAGTGTACAATATATTTGCAAATATGAAATAATAGATTGATTTTTCTTTTTCTTGCTTGTCTAATATTATCTCCGTAGTCTTTATAATTTGTCTAGTCTTTATTCGCATAGAATATCCTTGAAATCACTCATCTTATTCATTTTGCGTTAAACTATTAATGACATCAACCCAAAAAACACAACTCTTATTCATACTGTATCCAGCGATGATAGACACTAAAAAAAATAATTTGGAGAAATTCGGTTTTCATCTGGATAATTGCATCCACATGTACAAGCAAATCTAAAACCGTATTTGAATATAACTCCCCGGAATCTCCCAATGCCTCAGTGAGAATAACCCTTCCCCCTCCCACCCAAGCTTTTTCCAAGATCAAACGGAATATTTGGCAACAGCGTGGGCCACATATGTGCATTTTTAGCCCCCGAATGTTTTTCTAAGTCAAGACATGCAGCCCCGTTCATGGTCTCAGCCCGCGGTTCCAAATGGTCCCGGGGTGGGCGTGAAAGAGCGATTTTGAAGTCCCGTTGCTCTTTGCCTCGACACGCTGGCGGCCATTGCTCAGAGCCATGGAGTGGAAATTTTGATTTGTTTATCCCGTCTAATGCATGTCTCGGGATTCTTTTCGTATTTCGCTTCCGTTTTCTTTTCTTTTCTTTCCTTTTCTTTCTCTCTTCATTCGCTTTCTTTCTCTTTTTTCAAGTTTTAGAATGGGATAAACGTTTTTATTTATTTATCTATTTTTTTTACGTATGGAAAAAGGCGATCGTTGACTTTGATAGACACTGCTTTGTGTCCAGCCCAATGAGCAAAGACACAAATAGTAATGATAAAAATAATTATTATATTGATTGTAGAAACAGTGATGGTCAAGGAAAATGATGATAATGCTAAAAATCATAATGATAATATACGATAATAATAATAATGATAATTATAACCATAATTATGATCATAATACACACACACACACACACACACACACACACACACACACACACACACACACACACACACACACACACACACACACACACACACACACACACAAACACACACACAAACACATAGACACACACACACACACACAAACACACACACACACAACCACGCAAGAGACAAACAACAAATTCCTTCGTTGGAGGAGTAATGTGTACATGACAACAGCGAAGGAGGAAGAGGAACCCGTCATTAGATTACAGGGGTGCACATCACTCGACTTTCATTTCGCGATTACCTGTCCTGCCCTTGGTCTGCCAGGTAAGTGAGGGGAGAGGGAAAGATGAGGGGTGTGGAGGAGGGGGAGAAGGTTGAATGGAGGGGTATGGAGGAGGGGAGAGGGTAGATGGAGGGGTATGGGGAGGGGAGATGGAGGAGGGGGAGAGGGGAGACTGAGGGGTATGGGGGGGGAGAAAGGAAGACGGGGGATGTGGAGGGGGAGACGGGAGAATAAGGGGTATGGAGAGGGGAGAAGGGGGGTATGGAGAGGGGAGAAAGGGGGGGTATAGAGGGAGAAAGAAAGACGAGGGGTGAGGGAGGGAGAGAAATGTCGTGGGGAAAAAGGAGAAATAAGGTTATGGAAGGGGAGAGGGGAGAACGAGGGGTGGGGGGATGTAGAAGGGGAGAGGAAAGGCGTGGGGAGAGAGGAAGACGGTCAAGATTATAAAATAAACTTTGGATTTTTCCCGCATATGGTGTTTATTATAATCAGTACTGTTATTATTGATAATGATATCATGATAATGTCATTAGTATTATTATCATTATTTCCATTATCATTATTATCATTATCAATAACATTATTATTATCATGATCATCATTGATATTATGTTACTGTTATCATTGTTATCAATATCATCATCGTTATCATTATTATTCTATTATCATTTTCATTATTCATCATATCAAATATCATTATCATAACTGTCATTATTATTGTAATTATTATTACTGTTGTTGTTTTGTTGTTATTGTTATTATCATTATCATTATTATTTTTCTGAATATCTTTATCATCGTTATTATTATCATTATCATTATTATTATCATCATCAATGTCATTGTTATCACTACTATTCTTATTATTCTTGTTATTCTTATTTCTATTATTATCATCACCATCATCATCATCATCATCATCATCATCATCATCATCATCATCATCATCATCATCATCATCATCATCATCATCATCATCATCATCGCTAACATTATTACTATTATAATTATCATATTATTATCATTATCATTATTGTCATTTATATAATTTATGTCATCATTATTATTACTATTATTATCACAATTATTACTATTATTATCATTATTATTAACATTGTTACTATCAAAAGAGGTAGTGGGAGATGTAATATAAAAGATGTAGGTAGTGATCAAATTATTATAATGATATTAACATCATATTTTGCAACTGAATCTCTTGTAGTCTTGTAGCACTTCACATTGTAAAGCATGAATTTCTGTAATTTTTGTGTGATTGAACAATACATATTTTTATTTTTCCGTATATAACACTTTAAGATACAAGGTTATGATTATTGTTATTGATTATTATGACTATCACAATAAATAATAATGATGTAAGGATATGATTCAATGATTTACGTTATCATATTGTTAATACTAATTTAATTATTAATGTTATGATATGATAATCAATTAAATTGTAAAAAAAACTTTGACCATCATTACCTAAATTGCATTTAATCATAATTACTGTTGTTGCTATTAATACATGAAATTAACAATGTCGAAGCAAATACCAGTGATAGCTGTAAATTAAAGGATTATATATATACTGTTACGTTATCCTAAGAATGTATTCCGCTGTTTCAATTAGCTGACAATATCATTAAAATCTCACGATAAGGCTACAACCCATGTAGCTTTGTTTATCGCATGTGTACGAAAAGAACAAGCGAAGATGAACATCCCTCAACGTTAGACACTGGGCTCCCGCGAGGAAAATTACCTGGAGGAATTTTTGCCCTGGGGAGGAATTGGCGAGGAATTTTAATTTAGGCAAAGAAATGAGAAAGGATAATCACAGTACACTTTATGCTCATGTAGAAAAAAAGTTTTATCGCCTTATAAAAGGCGATAATGAATTGCCTTTCCTCGCTTTTATCAGTGAAAGAAGGCCAAGGTTTTCTGTTCCATTTGATATTTCATTGTATACATACGCACATACAAATATTATACATTATATATTGAGGTTCGTAAACGATGGGCTGAGTATTTTTAGCAGCTGTACTAGGTACACCCTCTAGCAGTTAGTCTGGACGCAATACTGTGACGGACCTACCCATCAGCGAGGAACCTCCTACCCTTAAGATTAAGAAGGCGATCTCTCAGTCTAAGGGTGGGAAAGCTGCAGACATATGTGATATCCCTGCTGAACTGCTAAAGGCTGGGTGTAAACCTATGGCACAGGGCTTGCATACTGCCGTCTGGCAGTCTGGTTCCATTCTCCCTAACCTTTTAAGGGGTGTGGTCATCCCTCTCTGGAAAGGGAAAGGTGATCGTTGGGACTGTAGCAACTGCCGTGGCATCACACTGCTCAGTACACCATGCAAGGTTTTCGCCTACATTCTTCTGAAACGGATCCGTGACCTACTAAGCACCAGAGACCGGAGCAGTCTGGATTCACTCCACAATAGACCGTATCCTAGCATTTAGAGTCATTGTGGAAATCCGTCGTGAGTCCGGTTGTGCGCTGCTCGCAGTTTACATTGACCTCAAGCAGGCGTTTGACTCGGTGCATCGCGAATCGCTATGGGAGATCTTGAGTCTTAGAGGAATTCCGACACGGATTGTTATTTTAATAGCAAGCCTATATCCTGGTACTGAAAGTGCTGTAAAGTGTGATGGGGCCTGTCGATCTTCCTGTTAACTCAGGAGTGAGGCGAGGCTGTGTCATTGCACGAATACTTTTCAACACTTGCATTGACTGGATAATGGGCAGAGCTACTATCCAAAGGCACTGTGGAACAACACTGGCAATATCAATTTCATCGACCTCGACTTTGCTGACGATATTGTTATTCTGAGTCTCTGGAATCGCTGATGGCGACTCTAAATAGATTGGGCCTAGAGGTCTCCTTGGCCAAGACCAAGATCCAGGATTTGGGGGCCTGTTAGGGCAACCTGTTCATTTGATACATGCTTGCAGTGAGGATGTTGAAGTCGCAGAGAGGTTTACATACTTTGGTAGCGTAGTCCATGTCTCTGAGCTGTAAGATCAGGAATTCAATAGGTGGATTGGTCTGGCAGCACCAATAGTTGAACTCGGCCAAAAAGAGTATTTGGAGATGTCGGTGCTTATGCAGAAGGGCCAAGCTACATGTCTTCAAGGCCATGATACTGACAGTTTTGCTGTATGCAAGGGAAACCTTTTCGCTATCTAGTGTCTTGGAGTCTCGTCTTAATGCCTTTAGTAAGAAGCCCCTTCGCCAGATCATGAGGTACAGTTGGCAGGACCATGTGTCAAACCGGCGGCTACCGTGAAACCGGCATGGGACCTGTTATTAGCATAATCCGGGACCGCCAATTCGGGCTTTACGGACCCCTAGCTCGTTTCACTGTGGATAACCCTGATGTTAGAGCAATGCTCCCCGTCGGCGTTAGCCATCCGATGATAACGACATATATATATATATATATATATATATATATATATATATATATATATATATATATATATATATATATATATATGTATATATATATATATATATATATATATATATATATATATATAGGCAGGCAATCGAGGTGAAGTTCCTTGCCCAAGGGAAACAACGCGGCTTTCGGTGACTCGAACCCTCGAACTCAGATTGCCGTCGTGACAGTCTTGAGAGTCCGACGCTCTAACCATTAGACCACCGCGGCCTGACGATCATGTGCTTCCATGATTTTCTTGGCAATTTAGAGCGGTGGTTTGCCATTGCTTCCGCCCGGTGTTTTTTTTTTTTTTTTTTTTTTCCGAGTCACCATCTCTATTTACCGCACTGACTTGGGCTGATTGTCCCCAGTGCTAGGCAGGCAATCGAGGTGAAGTTCCTTGCCTAAGGAAACAACGCGGCGGTCGGTGACTCGAACCTCGAACTCAGATTGCCGTCGTGACAGTCTTGAGTCCGACGCTCTAACCATTCGGCCACCGCGGCCCATATATATATATATATATATATATATTATATATATATATATATATATATATATATATATATATATATATATATATATATATATATATATTTATATAGATGTGCATATATGTGCATGTACATACACGTATGTATATATGAATACATTATGCGTGAAAAGAGGAAGATAAAAGTGAGGGAGAGAAAAACCTAACCAGACGGCCAGGATACAGAAAATAAAGCTGATAACAGATATACGGACAGGCGGAATTTGCTGTGTATACATTCATGTATTTATTAGAATTTTTTTTTTTTTTTTTTTGCTGTTTTTCATTTACAACTTATTTACTTAAGGTAGAAGTAATTATTTGCCATTGGCCATTAGCCATACGCTCGTTTTTTTGCGCGTGTTCGTAACGTACTCGGGAAAATATTAAGAGAATTTTGAAGGTGTTCACTGAAGTTATTATACACAATATTATTGCAACTTGATCTTTTAAAAGCCTTATTCACTGGGATAATAACTTGATTCCACGGGTTTGAAGACTCCAAAGGATTTCAATGTACAGGATAATACGGTACATTTAGGAAATAATGAAATAACGACAACATTTAAAGTTCCTGCTTGTTTATGGTTTATCCCCGTTTTCTATTCGTTGAAACTGTATTGAGAGAAGTTCTTTTTCTTAACATTTATTGCCTTGTGTTGTGTTCCCTTTCTCATTAGTTATATAGCCATGAAGAACTAATTAAAACAGCTTTATTAGAGATCGTCTTACGGTATATGCATTAAGTTGTTTTTGAAAACAAAACTTTTTTTCTCTCTCTCTTCTTGATGAAGTTCAAACTGCGAAAGATAATCTCTCAAACTTTTTATCTTCGACCATGTACCATTATTGTTCAGATCATTCATGAGCGTACATGTGGTGTATGGCGCTGCAGGCGTGTGTTTGTGTGTTTTTCCCCGTCTTTCATCCCTACACACTACATACAAACACTAACATACCCCTCACACTATAACACACACAACACACACATACAACACACACACACACACACATCACACAACACACACCACACACACCCACACACACTCACAACACACAATCACACACACACAACACACATACACACACATACACACACATATACACACACACACTCACACACTACACACACACACACTCACTACAACCACACACACACACACTACACACACACACACACAACACACACACACACACACACACACACACACATATACATATATATATATATATATATATATATATATATATATATATATATATATATATATATATGTATGTATGTATGTATGTATATATATAGAAGAGAGAGATGAGAGAGAGAATATATATATATATATATATATATATATATATATATATATATATATATATATATATATATATATATATATATATGTATATGTATATATATAATATATATATATATATATATATATATATATATATATATATATGTGTATATATATTTATGTATGTATGTATATATGCATATGTGTGTGTGTATATGCATATATATACATATATGTGTGTGTGTGTGTGTGTGAGTGTGTGTGTGTGTGTGTGTGTGTGTGTGTGTGTGTGTGTGTGTGTGTGTGTGTGTGTGTGTGTGTGTGTGTGTATGTATGTATGTATGTATGTGTGTGTGTGTGTGTGGTGTGTTTCTGTCTGTCTCCCCCTTTCTCCCTACCCCTCACCTTGCACATGGCATGGGTGAAAAGTAGGTCAAAAGAGGTCACGCAAGAAGGACGGGGGAGGAGGAAAGGGATACGTTCAAATTCGATTTAAAGAACCTTCTCCTACACCCTACGCATGCCTGGAATGTGTGTGTGTGTGTGTGTGTGTGT
>NC_051411.1:30501084-30508669 GCF_015228065.2 Penaeus monodon
TTATAAAGGTTTGGAGAGTTTCCAGTCTTTTAGTAGTTTTCCTTGTCTCACCAAATTCTGGAATAATAACAATAACGGAGTACATAGTTCTTCGGCACATTCCTTCCGAACCCAGTTAGGTATCTTATATGGCCCCTCTGCTTTAGTCTTGTCTAACCCTTTCAGCAGTTTTTTTTTGTTTGTTTGTTTTTATGATATATTCGATATTGTGACACGTTTGTACGGTTACTAGTCATTTCAGAGTACAAGTCCTGAACAACACTAACTGAATTTTTTCATGAATTTCCCACATTTCCTCCTTAGTATAAACGACGTTATTGTCTTTGATGACGCTAATTTTATCTCTATTTTTAGTCTTACTGTTTATGTAGTTAAAGAATAGCTTTGGTTGATTTGTACATTTATTGACTATATCCTTTTCAATATCTAATTTCGTCTCCCTCGCGGTTTGGGTATATTCATTTCTTCCTACTTTATACCTTTTATACGCTGCCTGAGAATTATATCTTCTGAACCTTTTCCAAGGAGTTGTTTGTTGCTCTCATTTTCTTGCATTCATCACGTAACCATGTTTGGCCATTCTTGCTTCACTTTTGAATCTTGATACAAAATTTTCTACTCCTTTTTTTATAGACTTTAGAATATTGCATATCAAAGTTAAGGAGTGTTTCCCAGTTAATGCCATCAAAGAAATCTTTAAGATTTCTATTGTTACCTCTCATGTCATTGCACTTTCCTTTTCTTTCCTTACATACGATGAGTCTTTCCTGTAGCAGACAATATTTCAACTAAATTACTATATGGTCACTTTTTCCTAGAGGACTCCATATCCCTAATGTCATCTTTATGCTTTGTAAATATTAGGTCAAGTACAGATGGATTATCTAACCCTCTTATCCTGGTATGATCTGTTACATTTTGGAAGAGACAAAATTCATTTATGATTTCTATTGCATTTCACCAATCTGGCTGAGCTCTGGGATCGAAACTTTCCATAGTCATTTTGCTATTAAAATCCCGTTGCAAAAATTTCTTTTGCATTAGTCTCCGAAAGCTGTAGCACTTCTCCCAGGCTCTTTTAAATTTTTTTGAATAAGTTTTTGGTAATTCTTTTGTGACCACACCGATGTGTGAGGTGACATACACTGTGGTTATTATTATGTTTACTGTATCTACCTCAATTACCTTTAGTTCTAATACGGGGCCTTGCTTAATCTCTAACTCCTTTATAATAATTCCTTTCCTTGTTAACATGGCTACCCCCCCCTCCACACCAATTTCCTTCATGGCAGATAAAAAACAGTAAAAGACATGAAAAGAGGGACTTATCAAATTCACTTGTTATCAAAAAAGAGAAAAGACATGTTTCTCTTGTAAGTATTGACTGGTTGCCGGGACTTAGGCCGTTGAAAAAGGGTAAGAAACAATATATCAGGAACCTCGCTAAGGAGGTTGATGGCCATTTCTAATTAAACGACCAAGCACTGAGCATGCTTAACTCTAAGCCCTCCTCACAGACAACTGCAGTCCGCTCAGTAGATCTCAGATTATGTGGGGGGGTTGAACGTCGGGCTAAGACTTTGAACAGTTCTTTCAGGTTGACCAGTGCCAGCTCACCCAAAGTAGTTGTAAAGTTATCAACCTCACATTAAAATAACTAACAAATGTGTCACAATAAAAAAAAATTATGTTATAATGTTTGTATCGGAATGTTTAAAAGTTCCCTTAAAACGAGACAAAAATTGAAGTTTCATGCTGTAGGATAGTATAAGATTTATTAAATCCGCCTCTTGCAACGAGAAGCTGCATTCGATGCAGCCCAGACCCCGTAGTATATGCTATTTGTTTAACTATTTCTTATCTCTCTGTTACTGAATTTTTCAGTTTTATTTTCATACTGTTGTATGAAGCTTGCAGCAATGCAGTTTCTCCACTCGCCACTGAGGATGACCCATCAACAGTTCGCATGTACACCAATGGTATTCTTCCATTAGCGAGGAACCTCCTACCCAGGGAGGCGAGATATGCGGCATCCATGCTGAACTCTTCAAGGTAAAGGCTGGTGGTGAACCAATGGCAAAAGGATTGTATTCTGTCTGGGTGCCACCTAGCAGTCCAGTACCCGAACCTATTGAGGAGCTTGGCCATCCCTTTCTGGAATGGGAAAGGGGACCACCTGCTAAGACACCAGAAACCGATGCGAGCTGGATTTATTCCTGGTAAGTCCAGGAACCTAGGGAAATTCCGACAAACATCATTAAGTTTACCCTGAGGTACTGAAAATACTGTAAACAGTAGTAGGGGGTTTGGGTCTGTCTAGCTTCTTCACTGTAAATTTAGGGGTGATGTGTACTTGCACCTACGCTTTTCACCACTGCAGACGATGCTACCATTCTAAGTCTCTGAAAATCCTAATAGCAGTCATCGATGTATAAATTAATGTGGCAGAGTCCATGGGTTTAAGAGTTCCCTTGGACCAAGACTAAGATTAAGGACTTTAGGGACCTGCTGGGAGAATCTGTTCAGTCGAAACGTATTTGCAGAAAGGATATCGAAGTCACACAGAGCTTAACCAAACCACGAACTTTCATTTTTCAATATTTGTTTTCTATTTCAAAGATGGCATATTTAATATATTATCATTGTCATTACAGTTGTCAATGGCACTGGGATATTGAAGGTTTCTTATGTACGTTTGGCTTACCTCATGATATGAGAAGTTTTCAGTTTACAATTTATACATAAATGTTTTCTGTGGAAGTCGGACCAGCTTTATTTTCTAGAGCCTTTTCGTCTTGTGACGGTTTTGTTCTAAAATAAGGCTTTGTTCTGCCATAAATTGTGATTGCTATTGACTTGATGGATGATTCGTTTGAATCCTTATGATTAATTTTCTTCAAGTAAAACTTTAGTTTAAGACATTTTTAAGTCGTATCTTAGCTCCATATTCATTTGTAATATCTATAGGAGACTGGTGAATAATTGCGATATGATATTTTATTTACATTCGTTATGATGGGGGGGAGGGGGGAGCTGCTAAAATATGGTTTCCATATTATTGTAAAATCAGAAGTTATTATCATGGACAAATCTTTATCGGCTAGTTGCCTTCTCACTGGCTTGCAATGTGGGTGCCTTAGTCAGGGGAAAAAGAGGGAGGAACACGAGCGAGAGTACCGCCGCTCTTCTCCACCTAATCTAAGACCCGCTTCTGTATTTAAGTTGTGGGCTGAACAGTATTGCATATACCAAAGCCTTTACCCAAGTAAAATGTTAACAGCATAAAAAACAGCTTAAAGAGGTACCCATTAAAGAACGAATAAGCTCATCAAGTTAGAAATAGGAGGGTGTAGAGGGAACTTTCCTTTGCGGTGGTCGGTTAACGGTCACAAAGCAAAATAAATCTGCCAGCCATCAAAGGTCACATAGCTTACTTGTCTCCTTGATTTTAGATACATTGGAAGAGGAGTGTTTTCAGAGTAAGGGGCTGTAGAGGGGATCACAAAAAACGGATCCCATTTGACTGGACTAAACAGAGTACTCAAAAGATTTATAGAGTTGAGGGTAGTAGAAGGACATGGCCTTGTGGAAGAGGGAGCGGTGTTGAGTGAAGTAATATTGCAGGCAGTAGGCACTGAGGGGGGAGGGGGAGCAGTAGTTCAGAGGGGATCATGGAATCGGGGGAATTAAATTTAGTGGGCTTGTTGATAAAGGGGTAATTGCCCCTAATAGAAGAACAAAATCTCTATTACTGACTATAGTAAGCATGGAGTATGTTGGGGAAAAAACGGTCTACCCTCAAGGTATCTTTGGGGGCTAAGGACTGGACAACTAAACAGGAGAATATCGTGGCTTCCCTAGGACTAGCATAGAGTCATCCATTCAACACGGCTCTCACACCTTTAGGAAGTGGAGAGTAGAACATGAACAGGAGGATAATGGATGTCGGCAATTACTTTGAGTGTAGAAGGAATGGGAGTAAATATACTGGAGAGTGGATGAGGTGCAGGCATGTTATCTTGAGTCATAATTAGATAGTTTTGAATGTTTTCGAGAGTTTCTGCAGTTGACTCGGTTGGGGAGGTCTGAGAAACAAACGCTTTCTTATGGAAGGGGAGAAGAGGGAACAGATGTTTGAGGGGTAGAGGGAGAAGTTGATGGAGAGCATGGGCTTAGCTTGTCTTGTGCGATGAGATGGGTGAGGAGGAAGAGGGGTGGTAGGTGTTGGGGCAGCATAGAGATTGGAGTGTCTGGATTCAGAATGGCAAAAGAATTTGATGAGGAGGTAGGGGGTAGAAATGGGAATGTAAAATGGAGGAGAAATGGGTAAAGTTGAAGGGTGTAGAAACTTTTTGGGAGGGAAGGGGCGGGGCAGAGCGAGCGACATTACTGGTGTAGGGAGAGAGAAAAACCTTGTCGACGTGCTTCCTGTCTGGCTTCATGCAGAGTGAGTTGCCACCTCAGACTCAAACTTGTAGGTGAGGCAGCCCCTATAAAATACATTATGGGAGGCGCCACAAGTGGCGTGACTGTACAGAGCAATTTGATCGATTATAACCGGGTTGGGCACGTAGAGGGCACCGGGTTGTGGAACAGCAGTGTTTGGCAGAATGTCCTAGATGTCAACAATTTTGACATTGACAAGGGGAAGGTTGATGTAATTGGACAAGGAGGACTTATCCGCCAATGTAAAAATTGAATTTGAGGTCATGTCTACGGAAAGTAATCTTGGCAATGTTAGTGGGGATCATTCGACAGTCTCTAGGGGAATGGTGTAGCATTGTACTGATACTGCACCATAGTCTATGAGGCAAGCGAGTATCTTCTCCACAATATGACCAATTTTTGACATAGACAGGACAGTTTGTTTGGAAGATGGAGACAGTTCCGGTACACGTATTGAGGGTGGGATGAGGTTCGGCAAGAATGGGTTTGCTATTGAAGTCGGTCATGGGTGATATTTTCTTTACATTTATTCATAGAACATTTTCTGTCGCGTCAACATCTAAGGCCATTAACTGCACATACAAAATATAGCAATATGATGAGGCTTGGGGACAAACCCTCCAAGTAAGAAAGCTTTTTTAGTTCAGTAAGGCGATGTTTGTTGGTTTCTAGAATAGTCACTGGTTAAAACAAACAAATGTACACGGCATCAAAGGTCACACATCATTATGGTAAAGTATTGTGGCGAAAAAAGGTAAATATGAGTTAAGAGAAGAAAAAGGAAAGAGGAAGAAAAGACCCTGCAAAATTAGTTAAGACGAGTGCTGAGGTCCAAGGCCGGGGTGATCATTGGACATCAGTCTCCGCTCCTTACCTCCCACCCCCACTGCAACAACGAACAAGGGATTGGGGGGTCAGGGTTGACAATGCTTTAGCTTGGGTTTCGGACGTAACTGTGACGAGACGGGAAAAGATCGGTGTGGGTTCGAAAAGAAACTTTACCTACTTGCTTTTGGAGATATTGCTGGAAGGAGTGTTGTCATAGTAAGAGGCTGTGGGGGGGGGATCACGAAAAATCGGTCCCATTTGGCTGGACTAAATAAGATAATTTACGATATTTGTAGACGCGGAGGTAGTAGAAGGAAGGGAACGTGTGGAAGAGGGAGTAGTACTGCAGGGAGGTGGACAATAAGGGTGTAGAGTAGTAATAAGGGAGGATGGAGTAGTTGATGAAGAAAGTTATTGGGGTAGAGAAGATGAAGTTGAGAATGTTGGGAGAGGAAGACGGTCTCCTGGAAGTTAAGTGTCGACCAGGGTGGATGGTGTAATCGTTGGCATTGAGGAGGGGGTAGTAGTAGCAGTGTTCAGAGTTGCCCCTTATAATGGTATGAAATCTTCATTACTGGCCATGTTAAGCTTACAGTATGCTGGGGAGAGAAACACTAAAAAGGGTAAAATTGAGTTAACAATTAGGATAAGTGGATAGAAGAAGGGATGAAGAAGAAAAGAAAAAGGAAAGGAGGAGAAGAAAAGACCATACAAAATTAGCTGAGGCGGGGGCTGAGGTTCAAGGCAGGAGTGACCCCTTACATTGGGCTTCAGTCTCCCCACGGCAAAGAGGAGCAAGGGCTTGGGGTAAGAGATAAAGTAGTGGATGTTGGGAGAGGAGGAATATTTTCTGGAGAATGAGCATTGGATGGATGGATGATTTGGACTAGGCTATGATAGCAGGTATTGGGGGGATTCATTTATTTATTTAATTTTTTCTTCCGCATCAACAGCTAAGATTATTAGCGGCGTATACAAAATATAGCGATAGGGTGGGGCTTGGGGGCAAAGCCCCCAGGTAGAGTTTTCTGGTTCAGTAAGGCAATGTTTGTGGATTCCCGTAATGATCAATGGTCAAACAAGTAAATGCACCAGGCATCAAAGGTTACACAGCATTATGGTAAAGTATTGTGGCGAAAAGGGTAAATATGAGTTAACGATTTGGATAAGTGGAAAGAAAAAGGGAATGAAGAGAAGGAAAACGAAATAGGGAAAAGAAAAGATCCTGCAAATTTAGTTGCGGCGAGGGCTAAGGTCCAAGGTAGGGATGATCCTTACATATTTTTTCTGCCGTGTCAACATCTAAGGTCATTTACAGCATATTCAAAATATAGTGATGTCGTGAGGCTTGGGGCAAAATCCCTAGGTAAGGCAGTAGCGAAAAGGGTTAGGAATAAGTTAATGATTACGGAAAAGTTACAGTTTGAACAGTACTACAGAGTAGTATGATAGTGAAAAGAGTAGAGAGGGGGAGCTGATGGGACATAGCATAAGGTAAAGGTTGTTAGAAGGGGATGGATTTAAGGGAGTACGGAGATTATGATAAAGTTTTGTGACGAAAAGGGCATGAATTAACGATTAGTATAAGTAGACAGAACGAGGCCTTAGTCCCCGTTCCCCATGACAACAACGAGGGATTGGGGGATAATCGGTTAATTAAAACATGACCTTAGATGTGCTACACATCTAAGGTCATGTAGAACTATAGGAAGGTATCTTCTTTTAACGGTAGGTTCATGTCTGAGCCACCGTGGTCACAGCATGATACTTAATTGCAGTTTTCATGTAATTAAGGGCCGCTGAGTTAGTAGTTAATTGCTATACGTCAACAATCTAGAGAAATACTGTAAAGGTAAAAGATAGGTAGAGGAGTTAATGAGTGAATGGATTAAGGTAGGATTAGGTAAAAGGAATTAGATCAAGTGAAGGATATGTATGCGTCTGAGGAAGGAGAACAGGTTGTTAAAGCAGAAAGTGTGGGATTCCGTAAAGACATCTGATAGGTTGGGAGGTCGGTGAAAGGGGGACAGGTGGGGGAAAACAGAGGTACGGACTGCAGCAATGGTTAATGGTTAATGGTTAAAAGTAAGATAAATGTGCTAGACATCTAAGGTCATGTAGCACTATAGTTAATGTTAGGGAAGGGTGGTTGAGTTAGTGATTAGTTGTCTAAGCTGGGCAAAGGAATTGGTGAGTGAAAGGGTTAGGGTCGGGTGTGGTACGGACTGCAGCAAAGTGTGGACAGTACAACAGTATGTGTGAACTGAAAGAGGGACATGTACATAGGATCAGAATGTTAGGAGGTGGTTAG
>NC_051411.1:30508769-30511269 GCF_015228065.2 Penaeus monodon
ATCACAAGTTTCACCAGATATGTAATGTTCTAATAAAACAGATTCGTAACAGGCAGTTTGAAAATGAACAGAAAAAAGATGGCTAAAATGCAAGTCCTTTCCAATTTACCAAAGCCATAGTTAGCTTACCTTTTGACGTCCAGGGTACTTGAACTTGGCACGTCGGAGAGCCTCGATGACCTGCTCCTTGTGACGGTCGTGGGTCCTCACAGACATGATGGGCTGACCGATCTGGACACGAGCAACAGTGCCCTGGGGTTTACCAAAGGCACCACGCATTCCTGTCTGCAATCTAGAGGGAAAATATTTTTAGTATTAATTTTGTCTCTTCACTTTGTTTTACTTTTTTTTTTTCTATTACTTCAGATTTTGTATCCAGAGATTCTTAGGCTAGCACTACAGATGTACATGCCTTACACAACCTGGTTTTCCTTTACCCACCCAAGAAAGGAAGCACATACAAACAACTGCACTCCCAAGGAAAGCAGATGGGGTAAAATAGGACCATCTATTCCAAAAATGGTCACACTAACATTGTATATACAAAGAAAAGGATATGATCACTTACCTATCAGCACCAGCACACGATAACATTTTGTTGATGCGGATAACGTGGTAGGGGTGGAGTCGAACACGCACGTGGAACTGATCCTTACCGCAGTGCTTTACAAGATACTGTGAAGAAAAAATGGTTTGATAGAACACTTTCCAAAATATCGGGATGTAGGAATCACTGCAACAGGGGATTAATCTTTTGCTAGATATCTTCAATATGAAAAATGTTTCTATCAGATGATACCCACATGTTACAGCAGTAGACCAAAGTTTCATTCTTAACAAAAGCCTGGCCTAAAATGCAATTGCCCTTATCACTACCCACAATGCCTACCCTCTTCCCAGCTCCTAAAATATTATTTATGGTTTGCATAAAACTGCTAAAAAACTGCACAAAAAAAGGGTCACATTTAAAAACTACATTAGTTACCAAAGCCAACTACATTTTTACTGCTAAATCACTTTATAGTAAATACCCAGTATTTTACTGAACATCTCTTAAAACACTGATAATCATGGTTTCTTAAAGATTTCATACTCAAAGAAATATTACATCTAATTCCACTTTCAATCTTTTAATCTGGAACTTTTATATATACACCCTTCCCTCTCCCCCCTTACTCTGCCTGTCTCTCCATGCTGCAAGAATATCACTCCAATTACTTGGCTTGGCATGTTTTTCTGCCCATGTCTGAAACATCAATTCTAGGGCCCTACATCGGTAACCTTTTAAGCAACCAAACAAGAATCGTCCTGCATTTTGGGGTTAACGCTTTAACCCATTCCTGACGGGTGGCACGTACGCACATGCTCTGGCATGGCGGTACTATCTGCCAGGGGCATGTTTGTACATGCCATATTGGATGTATGGAGATGCCACGAGTTATTTTTTGTTGCAATCACGGCAAAATATTCTTCTGCCAGTGAAAGTGTGATTAAGCCATTTTTAACACTCATTTTTACTATGCAAAAACTACGATGACTTCCAACTCCATGATGCCGCACACTGCTTATTTTATTCAGACAATAGACTGAATAATGATCAACTATGGAGTCTATATAACAACAAAAATACCCTTCAGTCTCGATTTCAGGAAGTTTGGCAAGTAGAGACGTTAGAAAATAATGAAAACAAAATACAACATTGCGGTATTACGAAGAAATGGCATGGGATGCTGGTATTTGGCATTTGGCGCATCCTAGAGCGACGATATAAGCCCCCTGTAGAGGGCCCAGGGCCACTATAAATACTACCCGTCGGGAAAGGGTTAAAGAGTTTAAAATTTGTCACTGATGTCAATGCCTTTAGCCCTACCTGGGACACTAAGTCAGTCTGTTACGATGGCTAAAGGTATGGCCTGGCAGATACAGGTTAATGTACAATAGTTTCATAGAATTCAATAAAAATCTTCCACTTTATAAAGGTTTCAAAGGTACTGAGAGTGCCCTTGAGTCTTTCACGTGTTCTGTTTATAGATCTACCATCCCTACCTAAATTCCAATAAATTCAGTTTCTAAATTTTTGTATTTACAGACACTTGTCTAGTAAGTATCCTATGCCAAGTTGTATAGAATCAAGACCAGGTATTGGAAAAAGGTTTACCAAGTTCTACCTAGATTATAATTTGACATCTCAAACTAAAATGCCCAGGTGTAACAAAACTATAAAGTAAAAATATGGATATGGCCTTGGTAAAAATCTAAGCAAGGATACATTTACACAGCCCCAGTGATGCTGGGGCCTCTTCAACATGGGGAGTGAAAATAGGGCAATTTTCTACCCCCTTCTATAGCAATCAAATTTGGTAGCAATGGATTCATTATGTCTAATATATCTAGAGCAGATTCAACACTGGGCAACATCAAAACATGGCCCAGTAACTTAGGATACATGGAGAGAATTCATAGTTTCAGAATACGGTTGGATTTGATTGTACAGTTTATA
>NC_051411.1:30519059-30524059 GCF_015228065.2 Penaeus monodon
TATTCATATATATATATAATATATTATTTATTTATTTCTTTTTTTTTTTTTTTACGCCATTCATTCCACTGCAGGACATAGGCCTCTCTCAATTCACTACTGAGAGGTTATATGGCAGTTCCACCTTTGCCTGATTGGATGCCCTTCCTAATCAACCGCGGTTTGTGCCATGG
This sequence comes from Penaeus monodon, assembly GCF_015228065.2. Classification (NCBI taxonomy): domain Eukaryota; kingdom Metazoa; phylum Arthropoda; class Malacostraca; order Decapoda; family Penaeidae; genus Penaeus; species Penaeus monodon. Next base: position 30,519,233 of record NC_051411.1, read on the forward strand.
CGGTGAATTCCCCTACGACACATGCGCTCAAGGCGATATGTCATTTTCTAGGTAGGCAATCGAGGTGAAGTTCCTTGCCCAAGGAAACAACGCGCCGGCCGGTGACTCGAACCCTCGAACTCAGATTGCCGTCGTGACAGTTTTGAGTCCGATGCTCTAACCACTCGGCCACCGCGGCCTCATATTATATATATATATATATATATATATATATATATATATATATGTGTGTGTGTGTGTGTGTGTGTGTGTGTGTGTGTGTGTGTGTGTGTGTGTGTGTGTGTGTGTCTATCTATCTATCTATATACATACATACACAGATAGACAGATATATATATATATATATATATATATATATATATATATATATATATATATATATATGTAGGGCCGCGGTGGACTCAAGACTGTCACGACGGCAATCTGAGTTCGAGGGTTCGAGTCACCGGCCGGCGCGTTGTTCCCTTGGGCAAGGAGCTTCACCTCGATTGCCTGCCTAGCCGCTGGGTGGGCGGGCCAGCCCAAGTCAGTGCTGGTCCCAAGCCCGGATAAAATAGAGAGAATGATTACCTAAAAAGGAAACACCGGCACTCTCCTGGGAAAGGAACTGGGGACCCTACCACGTACTCACTCTAAGAGCATCACAACATGAAAACTACAATTAAGTATCATGCTGTGACCACGGCGGCTCAGACATGAACCTACCGTTAATCAAAAAAAAAAAAAAAAAAAAAAAAAAAAAAAAAAAAATATATATATATATATATATATATATATATATATATATATATATATGTGTGTGTGTGTGTGTGTGTGTGTGTGTGTGTGCGCGCGCGTGCGTGCGTGCGTGCGCGTGCGTGTGTGAATGAATGTGAGTGTGTATACGGTATGTTTACGTTCATTTAAAGATCTTACAATATACGTGTAAAACTAGACACCAAACTAATAACATTCCGCAACCATTTTTTTTTTTACCAAAGGCTTTTCTGTAATGTTTGGGCTAGCCTTTAATAATCATCAATTATCAATTTAATCGTGTTATTTCTTTTATCACAGTATCACCCGTAAGAATAATTCATAGTGGTGAACCTAATCAGTAGACTGATATATCAACCAGTGACAAACCAGAGCAACGTAGAGTGCGCGCGCGCGCGCGCGCGTGTGTGTGTGCGTGTGTGTGTGTTTGTTTGCATGCGTGTGTTCTACATTCTCATGACATATAATATTGCAGTATTGTCATATAATCTCTCCCAAGTTTTTTTCAAGTTATCTTTTCATCTTTCATTGTTTCAGTCTATTTCTCTGTTCATCTGCCTATCTATCAGTCTTGTAAATTGCATTTTCACTGCTTATCTGTTAGACTTTCAATTTACGTTTCCGCCTTATACTGTTGTTATTGTCTGGCCTTGCTCAAGTATTCGCTGAGTACTATCAAACATTCTTGATATTCTTGACTAAGAGGTTTTTTTTCTAGCTCCCTGAACGTTTTCTTTTCTTCATCCTCACGCTTCTCTCGAATCATCTCATGTTTCTCCCTCCTGCCGACTTCATCACCCAGGCCGATGCACATCCGGAGAAAGTTAGCCAGGAAAAAGAACTTCATTGAAATGATAATTAGACAAAAAATTGGTGCCCACGTTGGCTTACAGTCAAAAAGTTCAGCCAGGTTCATTCTATTTGTGAAAAAGTCTATAATTCCGAAGAATGAGGATGGCCAGTCCCTGAATATTATGGAGCATTCGCCGAGGGTTATGTGGCCCATGAGCCCCAATCCGGCGATCACGAAGAAAAAGTTAAAAACGAGCCCGGTTGCACGTTCCATTAACAATCTCACGCTCTTAATGATTTTGGTGACTGGCCCCAGAAAGTAATCTTCATACAAAAGGAACTGAAGGAGGAACACTAGAGGCAATAAAGAATTAATTGTGCTGAGTAATCGGTTGTATTTGACAAAGCTGGCAGTAGGAAGGTGACCCTGCTGAGATCTCATGAAAGTGGTGCGGTTCTGTAGAGAAAGCAGATTCTGCTGCGCTGACTTTGGGGCATTCTTCAGGGCAGTGTTTAACAGTTCTTCGAAATCGTATATAACCTGTAGCCCCCAGACTATCTCTACAATGCCTGTGGCAAATAAAAATAAACACAGAAAGAGTTTTAGGCCATGTAAGAAGGATAGATGGGTAATTCGGACGAGTTGCAACACCCCAATTGCAATTACAGCAGATAACACGGAAACCAGTGCTGGAATAATCCACACTTGCACATCGTCCTCAAAGCCATGGTAATTTCCGCGTGACAACATACCTCGGATATAAATGGCTTCAAACCTAAAAGTGGGCCACCAATTTTTATCCTCAAGCCTTTCAAACGCAAGTGTAATCAGCATATATAAATCGCTCGGATCGTCGTGGACCAGGAACTCAAACTGCATTGAATCGAATTGATTCGTCCAAGTAAAAGTTCCGCCAGTTTTCGTACAATACGCCGAACGCACATGGTTTCGAAGTTACCTAAAGTTTCCTCAGTCAAAACTGCCTTCGGGAATATCCACAACATGACCATTGGGAGGATATAAACAGCTGAAGCAGGACACGGAATAAAAGTCATCAACCTCCGCATCGTCGACGTATCGAGGTTCCATAACTTTGACTGAAACATTTGCTAAACAGTGTGGGTTCAAAATGTTGGGTCTGAGCCACCCTTTCTCCCGCCTCACCTGTGCAAATGTATCCTTGTTAAAATCAATCTTGCTGTAACAACTCCTTCCTTTAACATGATACGCACAAGGACCCTCTTCAGTGAATATTAACCTGATCCTCGGTAAACCAACCGTATGGGACTGTCCTAGCCTGGTATGAGTGGCCCATCTGTGGAGAAACTCTTCTTCTATATAATTCCAGATGTCCTCCATAGTCCACAGTGTATTCTTTACCTCCATCTCAGGAAGGTAGACTATCTTGGCGTTATTTATCAGCTCGGCGTGGTATTTATTGCGTAAATTGACGCTGATGCCGACGCCCACGGTGACGAAGGCAATGACCGAGAGGATTACGCACCTTCGGGTTACAATGAGACCACGCTGGGCGCGCCGTCGCCGACGCAAATCAGCGTCACGTCTGTGCATGTCGAGGTTGTGGAAGGCAATGACAGGATGTTGCAAGGGGGGCTGCCTTTATACTCTGCTTGGCTCGAAATCTGGTTTGGGTTAGTGACTTCGATATTGGCGATAACAATCCGTTGCGGGTTTGTATATAAAACTCTAGAGAAGAGGGGAAGAAAAAAGGGTGTAAGTGTAGTAGCCCAATTAAGAAAGTAAAGTTGAATTAAATTTTTTTTAAAAGACTATATTTCAAAGTTGAACACATAGACGGGTATTGGAACGCGGTTGTTTTAACTGCAGCTGTGGTCGCGTAACAACACCAAACCCTATTGTAGGGGTTTGGAGGTAAATTACATTCTTTGTACTAGTTTATTCATCCCATTATTGTAATTTTATGTTTTATAAGTTTGTTAGCATTCAGTGATGTGCTTTAATTGAATTAAGTATATGTATTATTGCAAGTTATGGCCACAGTTGTTATTTTCCACGTTGTTTTGTTTGCGGTTTTACGTATGATTACGTCATGGAAGATAAGGAGGAATATGTAGAAATTGTATTGCATCATTTATGGAGAATAAAGGAAGAAGCAAGAAGAATTGTTTTTCTCCAGAATCCATTGAAGTATTCACTCAGTAAACAAATTCAGAGAGAGAGAGAGGAGAGAGAGAGAGAGAGAGAGAGAAGAGAGAGAGAGAGAGGAGAGAGAGAGAGAGAGAGAGAGAGAGGAGAGAGGGAGAGGAGAGAGAGAGAATGGAGAGGGAGAGAAAGAGAATGGGAGAGGGAGAGAAAGAGAAAGAGAATGGGAGAGGGAGAGAGAGAGAGAATGGGAGAGGGAGAGAAAGAGAGAGAATGGGAGAGGGAGAGAAAGAGAGAGAATGGGAGAGGAGAGATGGAGAGAGAGAGAATGGGGAGATGGAGAGAGAGAGGAGAGAGATGGGAGAGGGAGAGAGAATGTGAGAGAGAGAGAGGAATGGAGAGAGATAGAGAAGAGAGAGAGAGAGAGAGAGAATGGGAGAGAGAGAGAGAGAGAGAGAATGGGAGAGAGAGAGAGAGAGAGAGAATGCACACAGACAGACCATCAGAGATAGATGGAAAGAGAAATTGCATATTTATTGTAGAGCTGGACATTCACTAGAAAAACAGTTCATATGTGGTAGTACCTTTTGCAGTACTTCTCACCCCAGAATAATGGAGGAAACCATAAGTACTGATAAAAGTACAAGGTATATGGTATCTCTCTGGAGAAGTATTACATGGACTGTGTAGTTTTGGGGCATTTTTCTAATAGATGTAGTAATCACATTTTGGCATAAAACTCTATAATTGGGGAAAATTTTCAGTCTCAGAGCTGCTGTTATTGGTCCATCTGATGATCTTTCCTAATGCAACTTAGTTTATGGTTGCCTATGTTCATGGGGAATGATGAGCTCTAACTTGACAGAAGAAATATCATCTCATCTTTGCAGAGATTATTTTATAATGCATTTTCATGTTTTGCTTTATTTACTTTAATGTTTTTCAGCATAAAAGCTAAGAATACCATGGAAAAGTCTAGCATTGAATATACCAGGATCTAAACAGGGAGTCTAGGTTAAGGACATTGGTTTTATATTTTCACAGCATTCCACAATTCTGTTTTATATGTTGAAAATAAAATGAAATACTATAGCCTATAGACTCCAATGTTTCTGCTAGTAAAAAAAAATTTGACATCATTTAGAAAATGTTCT
>NC_051411.1:30531559-30534059 GCF_015228065.2 Penaeus monodon
GAAGAAATTCATTCTCATTCATACCTTTTATACATCTGTCAATATGAGTACGGTTCATTAATATAAAGACTTGACTGCCATTCCACATGTTCAAGTACATACATACATACCAGAAGGCTAGCATAAAGACTAGGAGAAACTATAACAACAGTACAAAAAGACAATGCCAATAGAAAGGCTTCAAATCCTATCAGGAAAATGCCATTTAAATCACTTCCATACCAACATGAAAACTTTACCAATCTTGACTTTTTTTTTTGGTCCCATATGCACCACACAGACACAAAACATGCCCTTTTCACAAGAAAACAAAACTAAAGAAGCAACAACAATAAAAATTTGCACGTTTTATTAGCAAAGACGGCATATTTTTTTCCTAAGTTCCCTCACGTTTTCTCTTCAACAGATGAATCCTATTCTATTTTTTGTTCAGAAAAGTACATTAGCAATTTGCTTTCTTTCAACATTAGGAGCTCAACCAAATACTATTAAATAAGAAGGAAAATCTATTGGCGTACACATAACGTCACAGTAAGAAAATACCAGAATAAAGAATTTCATAATAATAATAATAATAATAATAATAATAATAATAATAATAATAACAACAACAATAACAATAATATACAAAGAACAACAGTCACCATCATTTGTGAATGATAATGATAATGATGATGATAATAATGATATTATGAGCTGTATTACTAATGTTGATTATAAAACTGATAATGATAGCAATGACAGTGATCCTAATCACTTTGAGAGTAATCTTAACATTAATAATAATGATAGATTTAGACTGAGATGAACAAAAATCAATATGAGAGGAGAAAAGAAGAAAACAGAAGGTATCACTAATATATACAATATCATAAATTCAAGCTTCCCAAATTTCCATAAAATTCATGTAAAATGGAGAATATTCCATAACAATTTCATCACAACTTTGTAGGTGTACAAATATTCTATAAACATTTCTCAGCGCATTTACTGTCCAAACTTTCTGAGTAATGGATTAAATCTCTTTCCTTAACTATACGTATAGTTATGCCAAACGTCAGAAGAAAGTGACTTTTCAATCATATTTCCAATCTTACTTTGCAATCTGTGCTTACGTTAATATTTCAATAATTTAGAAGATAATCAATTAAAAAAATATATATACTAATAGTATAAAATCAGTTATTCTGACATAATTCAGTAACATTTCATCTTTCCTGTATAATAATGTCATCAGTTAATTTGTGCATTTTTATTTACATATATCTAATATACTTTGAGCTCTGCCATTTGAAAATAATAAGAAAAAAAAAAAGAAACCTACTACTTCTCATCTTGTCCAAGATATAATGTTAACACATATTAATAATTTATCCATACATAAACATATAACATTTAATCCTTCAAATAATATCTCTGTCCTCCTGTATCAGTCCTATACTACCAATTGCATCTAAATTTCTGAAAAGCTACAGAAGACTGTATTTCTGAAATTTCCTCACTTATAAGCCTGCCTAATTTCTTTTCTCAAGCATCTCAGAACTTCACTCAGGTTGCTGAATGCTTGAGGACACCCGGTGCATTTTGAGTGTTTGATATGCCAGACACACCATCCTGAGTCCCCATTAGGTTTGACTGTATAATGCTAAGGGTGTGTGCTGAGAGAACCACAGGCCTGTCTGCAGATGCAGATGCATTCTCAACATGTATGTTTGCATTGTTGTGTAGTTTCATGTGCCTGGCAACGTGGTATTTGTAAGCTGACCGGTAGTCACAGTTGGGACATTCATACGGCTTCTCCCCTGTGTGCGTTCGGAGGTGACGCTTGAGGATGGATTGGAACATGAAGGACTGTGGACAGTACGGGCAATGGTGTTGTGCGATGGTCTCCCTCGGGAAGAATCCCCCCGGCCCTCCGTTTGTCCCCTAGAACGAGAACAGCAAACGGTAAGAAAAACATCTATCAACTAACGAAAGCATCCACTAGCTTCTTATGATTTATATTCTTTACTTCTTATTTTCTAATTACCTATTTTTCTCTTCTCTTCCATCCCAGTTCTAAATTTAATTTAATAAATGGTCGTCCTCATGATATACAAAAATACTGTTAATACGAACCTATTGCCACTAAGATATTCAACTGATCATGCTGTTTGCGATGTATGTATGTATATGTATATGTATATAGCTAACAACTTTACAAAAATATGAATATATGTATACATAGCATACAGAGAGAGAAATCAATAAAGAGAGAGATAAAGAGTCAGGTAAAATAACTGAAAGACAAAAGAGATAATTAGATAAACAGACAGAGATACACAGATGTACAAATAGACGTTTTTCCAGCAATCTATTAGATAAGTAATATTTAACATGCAAACTTTAAAAAAACTAAAAGTAAAGAATAAATTTAACACCTTTTACCACATGTTCCATATAAATACACCTTCATTAAAAACATTGTATTATTCTAAATTCATCAACATTACCTGTATCA
>NC_051411.1:30539059-30554059 GCF_015228065.2 Penaeus monodon
GCTAGTCTTGGTATAACTAAGAACTATTCAACTAATTCCCCCACACGATTTCCCCCCCTAAAAAAATAATCACATACTGCATCTATAGTTCTTTCAATACAATACAATAATAATGACTTGTATATTCTATACTGTACATTTTTCACAACAAAAGCCCTTGGAAACAAGAGAACTTCACATTTTGAGATTCTATTTCGACAACAGCTGCTTCTGCCTCCCCAGGAAAGGAGCTAAATTGATCAAGTGTTTGTATATCAATTTTTTTTCCTTTTTTTTCTTTTTTAATAAAAACACCTTATCAATCAAATTTATTGACTCTGGTTACCCCATATCTGATGCTTCATTTTAGTGTGCCTGACAACCGAGTGTTTGGTGCTGGCTCTGAAGTCACAGAGCGAACAAAAGTATGGCTTCTCCCCAGTATGAATACGCAGGTGCCGCAGCCACTTGCTCTCATACTGGTCCACGCGGGGGCAATACGGGCAGCGGTAGGGACCAGCTTGTTCAGCTGCAGCACCCTATAATGGAACAAACTGAATCAGATGCGTCGTTATTTTCATTCAAGGATATCATTCAAATGTTAAAATGCTCTGAACTCAAATCTATTCTTCAAATTCTAAGAAAAAATCATATGGCAGGGATCTACTGTACTTGTTAAATATCTCTAAGTACATTAATATCAGCTTTTTAAAAATCTGGAACTATAAAAGCAAGACACGCAACTGTTTCATATTTGTTCAATTAAACCATTTCCTTTATATATTAAAAAAAAAAAAAAAAAAGCTGGGCACACACACCATTTCCTACCAATTACCAAGAGTTCCACATCTAAGAATCACTTTTTTCCAGAATGTCTGCTAAGATTACAACTGACTCTTTTCTGCCCTTTGTAGGTTACCTACTACTATACTCTGTATATGTGTAAACATAAAAATCCATAATGAATATAGGTGTCTGGTAAAACTCACAGAAGCAAATGCATGCATGCAGATATCCACACACAAACTATGAAAAGACAGACAGACAGACAGACAGACAGACAGACAGACAGACAGACAGACACACACACACACACACACACACACACACACACACTCACACACAGACACTCTCACTCACTCACTCACTCACACCCACACACTCACTCACTCACACTAACACACACTCACTCACTCACACTAACACACACTCACTCACTCACTCACTCACTCACTCACTCACTCACTCACTCACTCACACTCACTCACTCACTCACTCACTCACACACACACTCACTCACTCACGCTCTCTCTCTTTGTATGTGTGCTAAAGCAACACTGTTTATCTGTTACCAGTGATTTGGAGAGCTACTTTTAACATCCTTATTTTACTTAACATCCTAAACAATAAATACATATTTATAAAATCTTCATGCCATATACAAACCATGAAAAAGTCTAACATGACATATTTTTAATTATCATATATGTGTCAGTATACAGTATATACAGGAATTTTCTCCCTTTCCGTTTATATATATATATATATATATATATATATATATATATATATATATATATATATATATATATATATATATATAGATATATAATATATATATATATATATATATATAGTATATATATATTATATATATATATATATATATATATATATATAACATATATTAAATATATATAATATATATAATATATATATATATATATATATAATATATATATATATATATATATATAATATATATATATATTATATATATATATTTTTATATATATATATATATATATAATATTATATATTATTAATGATATAATATTTATATATAATATATATATATTATATATATTATATATTTATGTATATGTTATGTATGATATTATATGTATATGTATATATATGTTATATGTATATTTATGTAGTATATATATATATATATATATATATTATATATATATAATTAAATATTTTTTAAGATATTATATATATATAGAAAACCCATCAAAAATTGTGTTTTTGCATTTTCTTTAGATACGTATAACATAAGATGTTATCTCATATATATATTATTTATCATAATTAATTATATTATCATATTATTATAATATAATATTTATCTATATATTTTATTAAAACATTTATATAATTATATTAATTCATAAAAAAAAATTATATTATATACTGATTATACTTCCTTCTCAATCTGTAGTTCCCCCAATTGTACTTTCAGCCTGTCAAGCATCAGAATTCTGTCAAAGATGGCACACTCAATCTGTGGCAGTGACTAGGTCCAGATAGGATTCACTTGAGAGAATAATGGAAATTGCATCCAAGTTTGTTGCATACTATAATAACCAAAGCTTTACAAAATTCCTTTGTAAAGACAGTTTCCATTTCACATTAGCTGCTCCTTGAACTTGTCATAAAAAAAACACTGTATTCTGCAGAGATATGCCTAAAATCTATGAGAAAGGTACTTTTACTTAAGCACCAGACTCTAACAAGTTCCTCATGAGGTACTACCCTTCTGTGTGATTTACTTCTTCAAGACTTACATTTTATCCTTATCTCCACTCTATCTTCATTTCTTTCTTTTTTATTTCTGGTTATTCAGTAATTTTACAATCAAGAAAAAATAATTATAGTGGAGAACTTTTTTGATCTCCTCCTTGTGTTGGATATATTGTTAATAACTTGCATTTAAAAAATTCCCATATGTGGTATATAAACCAATGCACTGACTGCTTTAGGTATTGCAGCTCCAGAAACATTTGACAGTATTAAGATTTGGGGACAATATAAATGTAGAGATTGGCTAAAGAGAATAGAAAGAAAAAATATATATATATTTTTTTCCTTATTTTCAAGACAAGATGTACTTGCCAATCTAATGATGATTAGCTGAATGTAACAACTCCAAATAAAATCTTATCTACACCAACTTGTCAACCAGCTATTATTTATGAAAAACAAAATTTTGTCATCTTCTTGCAAATTTGGTAAGCCATGCTTAAGGACACTTCAAAATAATAAGAACAATACCTAAACATACCAGTTTGTTTGTGATTGCAAAATATAATATGATTCTTCAAGTAGGTGTATGAAAATAAGCTCTAGAAAGTTGAATAATTCTCCCCCCTCCTTCTCATGACTGGATATCTTGAGCCCCTCAGTGCAACCGTATTAATTTCTTGCTTTTACAAGTTACCGCAGAAGTGAAACCGAGATGACCAGCCCCCCAGAAAATTAATCATACAAAAGAAAAGAAATCAATAGAGGAACGTTCAGAGAGAACTGCATGATCTATCAGGTTACGTAGTATAATGTACAAATAATTTAAATAAAAATAGAAATGACCCTTTAGTTTGTAGTACAGATGCCTTCCTTTACACAACACTGTGCTGCTGGGGATGGCATGTATATACATACATGTCATGCCCACTGTGAGTTAAGTTTATTAATTGTCTTTACACATTGACGGCTCCACAAGTACTTAAGTCTCCAATATGCTAATTACTAGTACTACCTATCTCATCTGTTTACCATTTTCCTTGATTTTCAAATTTATTTTCCTTTATCTTAAATATAATAATTGAATATCTATGATAATATCAGCATCAATATTGATAGCATTAGCTAAAAAAAAAAAATCAATCAATCAAATCAAGGAAAGGTGAAATGAGGTTGAAGTGACGAAGTCGACTAATTGACTACTTGGTGGCTAAGCATCTGTGGAGCCTTCTCTGTGTAGACGTTTCACAAAACATTACTACAGTGAACACTACATTTTCCTGGCAGTATTGGGTTAGTATGGAGACAAAAAGTGGAGTTAAACAACACACTTGTACAAGGTGACATTTTATTCTTTAATACTGGTGTACTTTGCTTTTTGCTTATAACAATTCTACCATTGTACTCTCTGTTTTATGTCTGCTTTCTACTTGCAAAATAAATAAATACAAAATATTGTAGAGACAAGTCAATAAACACAAATTATGCTATTAATATAATAAATAAACACATGATACAATAGTCATTAATCCAGTGATAATAGACACATTTGTTAGAAGATCTTTCCATTTATTTTAACTGACTAGTTGACTGTGACCAAAAACAAATAATGACAAATCTTTAGAAGACAAACAAATAAAAATAAACAAACAAAAAAGTACTTGTGCATAAGTCATATAATAGTAATACACTCTTCCTTTAGAAATACATTAAAATCAGTCTATCTCATGTCATCATCAAATGTGTGCTAAAACCGTTTGAGATCATACAACAGACCTACTAGATCGAGGTTTCGTATCTCAAGCGAAAAAGTGTTGAGGTTCCCGTAACCCGACTGAGTCCTTATCTGCGAGGGTACCCATTCAAAGTCTATAAAAATATGAAAGGCTGATAAAGAAATATGAAATAAACATGCAATTTTTTTCTTCAAATTCAATCTACCAACTCTATCTTCACCAATATCACAAGGAACGTCAACATCCCTTTTTTTTTTTACCAAACTTCATCAATATTTGTGTGTATTATTATCCTGCTTTTCTCTTCAATTCTTAAACATCCTATTCTTTGTTCCTACTTCTGTTATGATGAAATCACTGCACTATTTGCATGACCTTTATACTGTGCACCATCAATCTTTCAGCACTTTTAGCAAGGGTCACAATTTGTCATCTTAAAAAGATCAATAACAAAATGAAAAATTCAACTGTCAACCAGTCTATTTAGAAACATGTCTATCTAAATTTAAAAACCAAAAAAATAAAACAAAAATACAAGCAGTTCTACGTGAATTTAAAGAAATTAATAAAATCAAGCAATCAGCTACTCCCCCTTCAGCATCCTCCAAAATAATTTAATTGACCTTATAACATCTATATGTAATAATCTTAATGACAATAACACCATCCCAAAGTGTTTGAGGGTTCTGCCTTAATTCACAATATAAATAAGCCATAAATTACACAAGAAAGTGCATTTACACGCACACTCATGCACGCACACACACACACGCACGTACGCACACACACACACCTACTGACTTAGTCTCATACACTCACTCACTCACTCACTCAGTCTCTCACAAACCTACTGACTTAGTCTCATACACTCCCTCAGTCAGTCTCTCACAAACCTACTCACTCAGTCTCTAGCACTGTCTGTCTGTGTGTCTCAGTCTCACTCAGTCAGTCAGTCTCTCACACATCCACTCACTCACTCACTCTAGCACTGTCTGTGTGTCTCGGTCTCACACACTCACTTACTCAGTCTCATACACTCAGACATTCAGTCTCACACACTCATAAATGCAGTCTCTCACACACCCACTCACTCTTTCTCTAGCACTGTGTGTGTGTGTGTGTGTGTGTGTGTGTGTGTGTGTGTGTGTGTGTGTGTGTGTGTGAGAGAGAGAGAGAGAGAGAGAGAGAGAGAGAGAGAGAGAGAGAGAGAGAGAGAGAGAGAGAGAGAGAGAGAGAGAGAGAGAGAGAGAGAGATATACACATACCCACCACACGTGCGTATATGAATGTGTCTGTGAGTATGTGTCCATGAGTATGTGTGTGTTAAAGGAGAAGGGTGGTTGTATGTATCTATAAGGAATGATGCACTTAAACTCAAAACCATGTTCTTGAATAAAGTTTACATATGTGAACAGTCCTAAAATCAGGGATTCCCAATATAAATTAAGGCAAATTAACTAATAAAAATCATACAAAACACTACATCCTTAGTGAATAAATGAACACTTAACCATCACAAAACACAGCAAGAAATACTCATCCTCTAAAAGAATGGAACTTAATGAGATGTGACATGAATACTATTTACATAAATGAGTAAAAGGTTAAAACTCATTTAACTGCAATTACGAAAAGAGTAAAAGAAAAAAAAAAAAAAAATAATGGAATAGGAGAAAATATGTTTCTCACATAACACCAAGTTCCCAGTCCAAATCAAAACTGCCCTTAGAGTGCAGCTCCCTCTACAGAATGTCTGAACTTGTCATGTCGAACAACAGCATGTTTGGTAGTAGCACGGTATGGGCACTTTGCACACTGATAAGGCTTTTCCCCTGTGTGCGTCCGGAGGTGTCGCCGCCACTTGCTCTTGTCGGAGTCAATGCGTGGGCAGTAGAGGCAGCGGTAGCACACCCTCCCTTGCTCGTCACGCACCATAGGCCCCTCTGTCATCACCAGACCCTAAAACACAAGGGAAACAGTTACTACTGAGCTACTACTTGCACAAGATGCTGCTTCCATTGCAGGTACAGAAACTGTTCCATTATTACTTATTTGCAAGCTGTTGCAAAAGACCATCAGGTGCACTGGGCTTCAGACTTCAGGTGAGGAGCTTTTTATTTTCTTGCAGTGTGACTGGCATCATCACCACAAAAAACATTTACCTCTGTCTGAATTCCCTCTACAGTGAACCTAATACGACTTTTTACCACAAGCCATGTATGCTATCTCATCTGTGTAGGCTTTCAGTGATCTGTTTCATAAAGAATCTGTAACAGGTCTCAGGTCACTTGAAGACAGACAAACTTCATGAATCAGATCACTGAAATACTACTCTGGCAACTGTTTCTGTTTTCTGAATGCAACACTCACCTTGGCAAAATCTGAGTAATCTATTTTTAATTAAAACTGACTGACAGTACAAGTTTGTCCCCAATTTTAAAACAAACAGATCATAGTCACTCCTAAAGACCAGACTCCTGGCAGTGATTTTTTAACATCACATCCAGCAATCTCGTTTTTAGAGTGAGTAATTACTGTTTGAGAAAAAAAGAAAAAGATCAAAAGGGAGAAAAAAGGCATATATATCCCAGTGATTTTGTCTGCCAGTCAGCTATAGCAATACAATCAAGTTTCAAAGTTTGGGAACAAAGTGTGGGTCTGATGATGACAACGGCACTATGTTATAAATCACAGTATCACAAAAGAACTTAAAACCAGAAGTAATTTTCACGAGAAGGTTTGGAAGAAATTATAGGAACAAATGCTTACACTGAAGTTCATCTGTTATCACTCTTTTTCTGTTAAGACTAAAGAACAGTAAGAATGAAGAGATAAGAAAAACAGATAAAAAGCAAAATTTTTGATCTGGAAAACAATCCTGCTTTCCCGTTTTATTTTTTGTTAATAAAACTCAATACTGCATAACATTATGTTTACAATAATGACTAGTTAGAGGATGGAGTCTTTTATGCATTAAAGTAATGCAAATTTGAAGGTATTTATAAATTTTAGACATTCACAAACTCACTCACTCTATTTCAGTCTCTCAACAGAATTACAGTACCAGGAGTCACACTAGCATCACTAGCGCACTAGTGCTAATGATGCTAGTAAAAATAACATCAGTACCAGCATTAGTAGTGTTAATAAATGGTCATGACAGTCTCACTATTTTTAATAGAAACAATAAATGGCAGAAAAGAAGTAATGTTGATAAAAGGAATGTAGATTTTGAAAATAATGTCAAGGATGGGATTTATCGTAGGAAGATGGGCAACAGGATAATAAATGGGGAAAAGAGAGAAGGGACAAATGAGGAAGGAGGAGCAGAAGGAGCAAAAAGTAAAGGGAAGAATGAGCAGGAGGGAAAGAGAGAGAAGGAAAAAGATTATGAGAACATGAGGGCTGAAGAAACTAAGGATTGGAGACTGAGGAGGAATTGGGAAAAGAGAAGTGGGGAATGCTGAGAGAAAGAGAAAAACAGGGAGAGAAAAGGGAGAGAAAATGAGAAGAATGCTGAACAGCAGAATGAGGAAGAGAAAGAGTTGATAAACTGGGGAGAAAAAAGAAACAGGGAAGAACAGATCCAATGTTGCAACTAATTTTCTCACATTTATCCCCAACAGCATCAACAGGAGAGAACAATCCCTGTCCACTGATCTTTATTTTTATCTATTATTATTTTTTTTTTACACACAGACAGCTCCACAAGCATTCAGTCACAAATGAGTCAAATACAAGCCTACTTGATATCATTTGTTTACCCATTCATTGAATTTCCTGTTATCATAATAATTGCTACTATTGCTATTATTATTGCAAGTGTTGTATGTTAATAACAATCATAATAACTAATAAAAATCAAAATTTTATGGCTAAAAATTCAAAGACTGGGATCAGCAGGTGAGATCAAATAGGTCTAGCAACTGATTCTTTGGGAATTAAATGTTTATGATGTTATCTATATATAAAGAATATAACAAAGAAAATCATTATGACAGTGCATGTCTATGTGCAATCCCAGCATCAATGGGTCAGTGCTGACTATGTACGCACACTTCAAAAATGACTGCACATCTGACTAGCTGCATCACAAGTAACAATATCTTATAATCATCATTTAACTGTCTTAAGTTTGAAATCAGATATTGCAAATTTACTGCAGGTACCAGAACACTAAACATAACTTCTTTGAGAAAATACATAAAAAGTCTGGAAAGCAAATCCTAACCCCTGAGCAACCTAACAACCACAAAGGTACTTTTGCACTGTAACTATAACATGAATGGGTGGATTCCAGCTGATTCACAAGGCTGTCTGTGAACTGCACACCTGTAGTATGAGGGGAAGAAGAGAGCAAAGGGGACATTGCCCAAGATGAGGAGTACAGGGAAATTGCGAGATAAAAAAAAATAGTGAAGATAATGATGACCATAATGATATTGACAATAATGATGATGATTATGGCAGCAGCAATGAAAGGTTACAGTAACATTATAGAAAGTTGTAAAAAAAAGTGTTATTTTTCTATTTT
Organism: Penaeus monodon; assembly: GCF_015228065.2. Classification (NCBI taxonomy): domain Eukaryota; kingdom Metazoa; phylum Arthropoda; class Malacostraca; order Decapoda; family Penaeidae; genus Penaeus; species Penaeus monodon. The sequence continues at coordinate 30,547,838 of NC_051411.1, forward strand.
CATTTCATTATTTCCATTTCTCTTATATGTTTTACTTTTCCTGAATAATGGCATTGCGAATACTTCATTTAAGTAAAGTAGAAAGTATTTTCCTTATAATCAGTACTTAACATGTTGGATCCAGCAGCAGGGTGGCTGACGGGAATTTCCCATCACAGAAATTCTTATCTATGGGCTGAAGTGACTGGAGAATCTTGCATAGGATATTACTGCCAAGTAGTGGATGATGGAGAAGTGTGGCATAAGTGTACAAAGATTTTAGAGGTAGACTGATCCCATGGGCCTTTACGAAGGGGCTCTTCCATTATTTTCACCAGTAGACAATGGTATACCATCTGTAAGCCATGCTTGGTAGAGTGCTGGTTTCAAGGACACTATTTCCACTCTTATTCCTGTCCACCATTACCAGCAAAAAATTCAATGATTCAAAAATATGAAAAATAACACAAATAACTGTGTTACTTGTTATTACTATTACTGCAGAATTTACACAAATTGGAGAGCAGAACTAATGACTAAAACAGACCTCAAAATAGCAAACAGCATATACACATCTGCAGAAAGAGTTAATAGCATTGCAAAGTGGAGGAAAGGAACCTCGAGTGTTTGTGTGGGCTGGCTGGTCTAGGAGACCAGACCAAGCAAGCCTGATGCCCAGATTTTAGTCCACGTACAAGCCATTAGGCATCTCAACTTAATGGGTTAATACCCATTAATGCTGGGTAAAATTCAGGCTAAAATTTAGGTTATTGAGCCAGATAATAACCAGCTCTTGGCCAGCCTCTCTAGGCATCCTCCCAGCCACTGGGAAGTGGGCTAATGATATGACTAGATGTTACTTAGCTTCTGTGACTTTTTTTTCTTACCATGATCAGATAGGACATTACCTGGCATGAGTGAATTATGTTCTAAACAATATTTTAATATTAATCATAAATCACTGAATTCAGTGTAGTACCTGTATTCCACTGTAATTCAAAAGGCATATGATATCCCACATTATCCTGGCATTTCACTGTCTTCCACAGTATTTGTTATTGTTTTGGAATCATTATTGGTGAATAAAAGAAGGCCCTTGGTAACACTATCAGCTGATTCATATTCAAATGGCATTATGAATGTTGTGACAAGAGTAGCCTAGCTAACCAACCCTGTCTGTCAATATAATCACTGGGTCAATCTGCTTTTTTCTCTTACTGACATGAATGAATGTTCTACAAGATACCCAAAAAGAAACCTGCCATTTCCCCACATGATGATGCAGTGTTCTGCCTCTACCACCATCACCCCTGGCCACTCTCACAGCCTCAACTACTCACCCTCCCTGAACATGTCTCAGACAAGTGCAGAAAAAAAAGTAAAGTGTTTCAAGAAGAAAGTGAAAAGAAGCAATAGAACACCCATGAATCATAATAGTTGAAGAAGAGATGCTAAGAAGAGATTAGTGAAAACATGCATTGTGGCGAGTGTTGCAAAAACAATGTGGAAGTGAAATTTACTCATTCAAGTTTATGAAGTGCATGTGTGTAAATGTCATTTTAGAATCTGGGAACAAGAATGAGCCAAGAAAGAATTATCCATTGACAATGCTGTCTGATTGTTGCATGTTGCTTTAAAGAGTATATCCATTCATTTGGCAAAGACAACACAGTGACATGAGAAAAATTAAGGTTTCCGTGGAGTCGTATGAAATTTGCAGAGGTCCTGGTTACGGAGAAAGATCCTGCCAAGACTTTGACTGCAGTTTTCAAACAAATTTTTAAACTTTAAACTGTAACTGAATTACTTCATACATGTCTTAATTTGATAAGCACAGAGTGTTTTGCATTTTTATGGATCATTTCTTTATATTATACTCAAAAAATATTTCTTGTTTCAATTTTAATATATTTATATTTGAGCTCTGCCGAGTAATCCCGTGTTTATTTTTTTTACTTGTTACAGAGAAAAGAAAAAAAAAATTGACCAATACCCTACTTGTAATTTTCAAATAATCTGTATCCTCACACTTATACATAAGCAGTCAAAGTTGCCATATTTTGTTTCTGCTTTTACTTAGCTTAATTTTTCTTCTTTCCTTTTAGATAGATCTCATGAAACTTTCTACATCTAATATGTGGGTATTTCAGCTATCTAACTATTACGTTCAAGTTAAATTGGTGTAATTTTCCAAAGAAATGGGGACAAAAAGGCATGAAGTCCCTTACCAAAATTCACAAAAAAAGGCACTGAAAACACAAGGGTTGCAGATTAAGTAAGTACACTGTCTGCCTATTTGTTCTTCTTTATCTTCCTCTCCCTTTCTCCATAAGTAAAAGTGTAGTATGCAGATAACCAATGATAACATCCCTGGCCTACATATACAATTGGCTCAGTGATAATGAAAATGCCTAGAATGCACTCAGATAGTACAAAACCTTTGCTAATGCCCAAAAATCCAGCTTCAAAATATCTATACCATAAATATATAAAAGAAAATTAATCTCAGCACTCAATTTCCACTAATATCCGGGCCATGGGCAACCAATTGAAATCCATACAATAACAAATAATAATGGTGATAATGATAATGAAAGTATTCATAAGAGTAAAAATACTGTAAGACTTACTAAAACAACAAGAATAATAAGAGCAATGATGATAATTCCCATAACAATAGCAATAATAACAGTAAGAAAGAAAGAAAGAAAGAAAGAAAGAAAGAAAGAAAAAGAAAGAAAGAAAGAAAGAAAGAAAGAAAGAAAGAAAGAAAGAAAGAAAGAAAGAAAGAAAGAAAGAAAGAAAGAAAGAAAGAAAGAAAGAAAGAAAGAAAAAAAAAATCACATCCTAAAACTTTATAATAATCAACTGAAAGGCTTTCAAAGAATGTGACTTTAAGGCTTGTTATATGCTTTTACTGAAACAATGCATAATGCTAAAGGGTTGTTCTTTCAGTTTCTAAAATAAAGTAAACTGTCAACTGTTCAATTCAGTAAGGCAAAGTTATAATAGTCTATTAGTGAAAGGCATCCTCTGCTATCCATTAAGATTTTGTAAAATATCCAAGTTCAGAGTCCTCATTTGTTTTTCACCTCTCAAAGGCTTAATATTATTTGTAGAAAAGATAGAACTGAAAATGAATATCTTCACAGTGCAAGAGAAGTATTTGGCCAGTTTTCAAATGCATCATCAGAAATACATGTATTTCTGACAAAGGTATAATCAAATCCCATCAAAAACATCTTTTGCATCATGAAAATATTCATTCTCATTCATCATTCATACCTTTCTACATTTGTTACAATGAACACAGTTAATCTCAGAGGATATGTCTCATTATTTGGATTATTCTCTTCTGAGATATCTAATTGGAAATAGAGGTTTTAAAATATATGATCAAATTATTTCTTACATATATAAAGATTATGGAAAGAGAAAAACCCAGCCACTCTATATACACAACTTTATTTGAGCACTGCACTGTGCAACGAATGCATGTGGTAGCTGAGAGTGCTTTTCCGCGATGTTTTGAAGTTACAGTATTGACATGAGAAAGGTTTCTCCCCAGTGTGAATCATGACATGCCGCGTCAGAGTCCCCCGGTGATTGAACATGCGGCCACAGAAAATGCATTCATATTGGCGATCATTTGCGCCTTGTGTTCTGTGAGGCTCATAGTGCAGGTGCATGTTGGCCGCGCCACTAAAGCCGGGACTAGATTTTGGCTGAGTTTCCCCACCACCGGGTCCCTCCACCATGTGAATCAAGGATGGTATCGGGTCCTGCAAACAGAAAAGACCCAGCTACAGTGCGGCCATAGGATTTTTTTTTTTTATTCATTTGCTTTCTACTTCTTTCTTCTCTTTCTATGAGGTAAATTTTATTCTAAATTTTGTTCCCTTTTCTTTTTATATTTACTTATTTTGGGGGATGTGAGCCAGCCCTTTCCCAAAAAATAGTAATAAACCCCACAAAAAAAGAAAAACAGGTGCTTTTGAAAGATTTTTTGAAGCAGTATGAATATATGTTCACATGTAAACATAGGAGGATACAGAGGCAGGATGATGGAAAAGGGATAGGATAATAAGACAGTGATAGTCCCATGGAGCAGATAGCAAGGGGGAAGGGTACTTTTTGTATGTTCATGTGCATGTGTTTTCAACAATAAAATAATGAAACCTTTTCTTATATTATCATTCACTAAAAGCAAACTTTTAGGATCGTTCCTCAGTATAATTCTTACTTGCTACAGTATGGAACCAAAAAGTAACCATATGAGATACTAAACCTATAACATTTTCTTATTTAACCTGTCAGTGAAAGAGGGTGGGAAGGAGACAGAGACTGAGAGTGAGAATGAGAGAATGAGAGAATGAGAGAGTGAGAGAAAGAGAAAGAGAAAGAGAAAGAGAAAGAGAAAGAGAAAGAGAAAGAGAAAGAGAAAGAGAAAGAGAGCGAGTGAGTGAGTGAGAGAAAGAGTGAAAGAGTGAGAGAAAGAGTGAAAGAGTGAGAGAAAGAGTGAAAGAGTGAGAGAGAGAGAGAGAGAGAAAGAGAGAGAGAGAGAGAGAGAGAGCCAGAGAGACTGACAGAAACATAGAAACACAGACAGACACACACACAGACACAGACACAGACACAGACACAGACACAGACACAGACACAGACACAGACACAGACACAGACACACACACACACAACACACACACACACACACACACACACACACACACATTCATCAATGATAGTTGTGTGTTGATGAAAATAAGGTAATACTGAACAGATGAATATTCTAAATAATAAAAAATAAATAAATAAAACAATAAAGATAAATAAAAGACTTATATAGTTTGTTCATAACATGTACATTTTAAATCAAAGTGAAATGAAGTGTTTGTCATACTGGCTATAGTCTATTTCTTGACTTAAGCAAATATATTACATATCTGGCAAAAAAATAAGCAAAATGAATTGTTTATGCAGTGCATTATGCATTTACGTGAATAATGGATACAAGCTGTTTTTTATCTTTATGTATTTATGTATATTCACATTTATTCTCTTATCTTAAGTAATATTGCTATTGATATTATAATTATCATTATCATCACCATTATTATTGATTAAAACATTACCATTACCATTATTAATACCTGCAAATATATTTCTGTACCAATATAAGGCCGGTACAAGTTGGGTTTCTTCTTCACAATCCTTCATTCCCAATTCCCTAAATGTATGTTTCATTCCTCTCCTTACCAACATGCAATTTATACAGATAAATGACAAGATATATTTACCAATTGAATGTCTAGCTATCTTCTACATCTATACACAGATTTTTCCTAACAAAGCAGTCAACCCACACATGAAGATTATATATATCAACCAAGTTAGATACGACTCCAATGGCTTGTGACAAACAAAAGAGCACCAAACATACATGGGAAATTTTGCTTCCTGGCAGAGATTTATGTTTCACATTAATCTGTTACCACATAAATGCTTTCCTAAACTCCACAATGACAAATCTATGAAAAGTATCCCAACATATATATCTCCCATTAGAGGAAAATATGGTTCAGTAACAATTTGTCTCTTCATTACCAGCTAGTATTTTCTATGTGCTTCCATTCATATTGACTAATTCATCTTTTCTGTTGGGTAAGACTACAAAAATAGATGTTTCTTTTATAAGACATACAGCAGAGTGGCCCTGGTCACATGTGAACTAATGAAAACATATCTAATAACAAAAGTTATGTGGGAAAATATGTTTGAGAAAAAAGTTGGGTCAGGTTTCCTTTATATCCATTGAACTAGAAGTACAAACTACTTGCTTAACAGTGCATTTAGGTTCATGAAGCTGCTCTAAGAGTTAACAAAATACAGGTAAACAACAAAATGTTTAAGTGAATAAATGAATGGATGAATGAATAAATAAATACATACAGACATAAAACTATAATAAATAACAATAAAAACAAAACAATTACACACGAGTTTCTATTTAACCTGAAGATTTTTTATCTGCAAGTACATGACACCCAGTTATGACATAAATTAAATATTACATATTACACACAGGGTTATACATTCGTACGAAGTCCAAGCATTTACCCAAGTATCTGAGAGGGTGAGTTTTCCACAATATTCACGACTAACAAAACGTGGATGTACCATATCCTGTGCGAGGCCTTTTCATCATACCTACTTTTTCCCAAAGGAAACTTAAATTTCGAAAAT
>NC_051411.1:30561559-30564059 GCF_015228065.2 Penaeus monodon
AAGCATCATTACATCCTATTGCCACCAGTGATTTGTACGTCATGGCAATTTCAACAGTAGCAAAAGGATATCCCTTGCCATGCCGGATGAAGATATTAAAATTCTCTTGACATACACAAAGACTACCCAGCTTCAAGGGAATACTCCATCACTTAACCCTCTTACTCAGCTGTATAAATTCACATAAGCAAAGCATATACTTAAAAAAACAGGATTCTCCTTAGACCTGTGATACCTCCCAGCTGATGGGCCTACTCAAGACAGTAGCTAATACAGGCCCAGGCAGGCCAACATTACATGTATAGAAATTTGGGAATGAGAAAAGCAGTATCTAGACAATGTCTCCAATGGCTGATCTCAGCATGGTGTGGGAGGTGGTCAACTCATCCCAGAAGTTTGGGGTTTGAATTCCATAACTATAAGCTAGTACAATGGCTGAGAAGTGTAGCACATCCAGGTAGTATAGTGGGTCTAGACATTGATATTAATGGACAAATTATGTTGTTCATTTTTCTGATAATGTAATTTAGTCTGAAGAAAAACAGCCTCAATGTATGTAATAGAGATTTGTTGGCCATTCACCAAAGCATCGCCAGGCATGGAGGCCATGCAAAGGTAAATGTTAAATCTTACATAGCCATAGTATTGATAAATGTTTATGAAGTGACTAGACCCCTTCGTGGCCAAATCCAAGGGTGAAGCACCTAGTTAGGCAGGATTTTGCTTTATGCAGCAATGTCTGTGGCATTCCCATGAATGGCTGGAGTAATGGGGACTTAATCTCCAAGGGCGCCATCACTTCATAAACATCACCAATGCTTCCATTTATATCATTTGCGATGGAAAATAACGAGTGATTCACACATATTACAGCATCATTAATTGAAAGAAGGAATAATAATTGTAAGATATAGGATGACTGTATGAAACTAAAAAATTTACGATTTCCCTACCAAGGGCTGTGCCCCTGGACCCCCTCCTGATGGCTTTGACCTTACTTTCCGCACTTCCTTTGTTGCAAACGATTATCTTTCTTTCTGCCTTTGTTTCTTTGACTGCGCAGATTATATCATCCATTACTACAGTCTTCTCCCATCTCTTTATGACAGTCAGTAGATTATCCTTCTTTTAGTGAAATCATTAAGTTAACATATACCAAAATGTTACTTACAATGTACATGCATTCTTAATATCAACCTACATGGAAATTCCACAGATGAAGGACTTCGAATTTTGTCAATCTACCCATTACAGGCAAATTCTTCCTCGCCCCACATAGCTTTCAGAAACTGCAACTAAACCAACGCGCAACATACTTGTAACCAAACTACAACCTCCCAACGTAACAGATAGAATAGCAACATAACTACACATCATAACATTGACACAAGCCTTCTACTCTTTCCCAACGACACACGATTACAACACGAAAGCAAAACACACCAGGTGCACAAAACACACCGTATTACACCAAAGTCCTCCCACAAGGGCCACCGACGGCGAGAGAGAAGCGCCAAAATGAACAACAAATTGCAAGATATGCGGGTATAATCGAAGCCAATATCCCGCATATCCAAGGGAGGGGAATCTCTCCCTATACCGCGCATTTTTACCCTTCATTTCGGGCTATCTCGTCCTGTTTGCTGTTCTAGAGGTGACGAGGTGTACCTGAGAATTGGGTGCAGGGGCGTCAAGCGAGGAATTCCGGAAAATAGAGGGTAAAATTGGCTCCCAGAGACGGACTTGCAACAAAATTTCTCTGTAGCGTCCGGAGCGAAATACATTCAATTGTCTCATTCTGTTAATATTCAATATAATGTCTGATATTTTACATAATAGGTGTCCAATAAAGGGGAATTATGTACGAACGAAGAGTGTTATAAATGTTATAAGATATTTAAAACAAGAATATATTTTAGACTAGCAAAAAGAACAAAGAAATGAGTAAAATCTTAAGCTAAAGCCATGACCAACAACTCAAACGCGAGCGTACAAAGGCAGAGCCCTCTCGCGGCGACGGACGGAACTACAAACCGCAAAACCCCGCGAGTTTCAAAATTTGGGTCAACTAACCACAAGAAAATGAAAACTCTCTTTATGCTGAAAGTTTTTTTTGTCTCATTTTTTTTTCTTTATAGAATGTCGTTGCTCTCTTCGACTGAAGGAGATGAATGATATGATGACTGTCTTATTCTACTATGATTTCTTCTTCATCTTAAATCGTTCTTTTTCCTAGTGGTTATCTTTCACTACACAAAAAAGAATCATGATTAGCATTCCATCAAACACAAACACAATAATTTAGAATAACCTAAGCATGACTAGCATGGGAAATATGTGTGCAACTTCGGTATATCTGTTCCTACAAGATTACGTGAAATTTTCTCCTGTTATTTTATATTTTGATTTCAAATGCCTGTAGATATCGCCAAATACGCAAATAATGTTCCATAAATAGATATGTTAATGCAACAGAATATTCCACGTAAAATTTTTACTT
>NC_051411.1:30571559-30574059 GCF_015228065.2 Penaeus monodon
CTCCTGCCGCCAACCCTGGAAAGAAAATGTAATCGAGGGGAACATGCGGCCACGACTTAGGACATGAATTAAAAAGAGACTAACTGAAAGAGGCATGTGAAAAAGAAGAAAAGGAAGGGAAGTAGAGAAAAGGGGAAGAAAACAATGAACCGAAGAGAAGAAAGAAAGAAAGAAAGAAAAAAGACAAACCGGCTTAACAGGAAACTGATTGTAAAAGACATGTCACATGGTGTCACATTTCAAGACGGTTGACCCTGAAACAAGTGACCTCCTATCTCTGAAGTGAAAAGTTTTAAATTCATTTTATTCTTTACTTGTTTACTTTTTCATTTATTTATTTATTTGTCTATTTTTTCTTCCTGGAACCGTTAGATAAAAGTGACGTTCAGGATTTGGTTATCATTTTAGTAACCGAATCAGATTAAACTAAACTTTATTTTTTCTTCGGCATTTACATTTGTTCGTAGACTTTAAAATATAACAATACATCAAAAGTAAATATAACTTCGGGTAAATTTGCACCAGATTACAGTTTCTCCCTTGTCAGTGGAATTATTAAAAGCATATTTAACTTGCTCTGTCCGAACAATGAGTACAGCATTGTTATGATTATGACCAAAAGCGAATTCGTATTTATGTGTGAGGAGGGCGTATTCCTACCTTAAATATACAGCTGAAAAGAAAACGTACACAGCTGTTGTGATTTTTTTTATGCTATTAGGATATATGTAAAATGATAACGAGAAGAAAACTGAACTTTAACTAATTCAAGATATGCAAAGTGTCTACAGGTACGTAATTTTCCTGTATATTTTTTTTTTTAGGGTTTGCATTGTGCGAATACACACGCATACAGTACACACTGCGTATGTCTGTCTGTGCGTGTCTTGAGTCGTACTAGCTATGGCGCCAGAAGCTCATATCCAACACAGAAGCTCATATGCAACACAGAAGCTCATATGCAACACGACCCGGTTTCTCGCAATTTTGCTCCTTCTCTCGTCTTCGAATTCCAAACAGATCCCAATGGCATCGTTAAGTTGCTTCTATTTTTGTGTCAGTTAATATTAATAAACATAAATGTGCTTTATTTTCATATCTGACAGTGAACTGACAAGTATTTTTCTCTTATCTATCTATCGATTTATGTATGTCTTTTGCTCTCTCTCTTTCTTATATATATATATATATATATATATATATATATATATATATATATATATATACATACATACATATATATATATATATATATATATATATATATATATATATATATATATATATATATATATATGTGTGTGTGTGTGTGTGTGTGTGTGTGTGTGTGTGTGTGTGTGTGTGTGTGTGTGTGTGTGTGTGTGTGTGTGTGTGTGTGTGTATGTGTGTATATATATATATATATATATATATATATATATATATATATATATTGATATATAAATATAGATATAAGTAGATTGAGATATATATCTATATAGATAGATATCTATATAGATAGCATGAAAGGCTATTACATCGCCCATCCTATATGTTCTGGCCGTGCGTGAGAGCGAGGAAGCGGGAATTCCTCAAGCCATAGTAACTGTTAGGGGCTATGGGCGCCGGCCTTGAGTTCACTTTTTCTGTGCCCTAGTTACAAGGATTTTAAGGACTCTATAGTGCCTAGGAGCAGACCAGTGTCCTACTTTGCCTTATATTTCTTTTGTATAATGAATTTAGAATGGTGAATAGATATGATATTTTTCAGTGTTTTGTTCGCTAAGAAAAAAACGTACATTTATATTTGAGAACAATTTTAACACAATTTATCCATTTCACTTTCACTAACATAACAGATGAACATTGCATTGAAAAATTAACCATCAGTCAGTGTTAAGGAGCGTTATTATCTCTCATATCATAATTTCATTGAGTTTCCGCGATAACATTTTTCCCGCCATTTGAGGAGGCCAATGGTTTTAGGATACTTTTGTTGTCTGTTTGTAATATGTATGTGTAAGACTGTACACCTTTGTCAGAAAAAGTAAAAGCGATGTTTTCCTAAAATTACATGTGTAAATTATTGCACAGATGTAAAATTCATTCTGAAATCGTGATTAAAAATACCTAATCCAATTCTACAGAAAATCACAATGACACCAGCTCGGAGGGGAGGGGGGGTGCTTTTACGTATCGAATCTCCCTAAATGATAGAAACAAAAAAACGAATAGCATAAATTAAAGCTTTAAATAAATTATGTAAATCTATCTAGGCTGCCCATGTGAATGACCCCGAGCCTCAGTTATGTGCCGCCCCCCCCCTTGCTCCTGCTACCCTCAACCGGCCTCACAAGGTCAAGCTCGTTTGGGACAATCTATCCACAATTCACCACTTCCCTTGCTATATTGCAGATATCTCCTTCATTTATCATTATAATGAAAAAACAAACGTATAGTCAATATATATATATATATATATATATATATATATATATATATATATATATATATATATCAC
>NC_051411.1:30579059-30586559 GCF_015228065.2 Penaeus monodon
ATTATATATATATATATATATATATATATATATATATATATACATATATACATATGTATATATATATATATATATATATATATATATATATATATATATATGTGTGTGTGTGTGTGTGTGTGTGTGTGTGTGTGTGTGTGTGTGTGTGTGTGTGTGTGTGTGTGTGTGTGTACGGTGTTACGCACACACACACACACACACACACACACACACACACACACACACACACACACACACACACACACACACACACACACGCACGCACGCACACACACACGTGTGTGTGTATGTATGTATATGTATATATATACATATATATATGTATATATATAATTAATATATAATATACATGTATACATATATACATATATATATGTAAAGTGTTAAGTGCGAGTATTTTTTTTTATAATACGTAATTTAATGAATTTTGAGCAGAACTTCTCGCAACAGCCCAAAAAGCAAATTAACAGTATGTGTTCCTTCTGCAGGATTCGCAATGTCACATGTGCTCAGCGCCGCGCCTGCAGTGGCACGGTGCCTGCCCTCGCACTCGGCCTCGGCACGCAGGTGGATCAGTGTGAGTACCTGGGCACTCTGATTTCACAAAGCATGTAGTCATTTAAATAACGCACACGATTTAATACATATACTCAGATGTATATGCACACCCAGAACTCATACAAACACTTACAAGTACACATACATCAATATTTACAAAAAAAATCTCAAAGCTTCTAAATCGTATACAATATATATTCCAATATCACCTCGCAAATAAACAAACACACACACACACACACACCGAAAAAAACAAACAAATGCCAAATGTCCAAATGGTTGTTAGATGAACTGAATATCTAAACAACTCCAGGTCGAATATCGTTCCAGCTCATTAAAAATTATCTCCTTCTCAAAAACAACAAATGCAACAGCGGAATGTACGAGGTCGTGTGCTAGCTATTAGACGTGAGGACCAGAGTGTATGGGAGAGAAGAGCTCCTCTAGGGCCATCGCAGGTCAGACAGCTGGTCAAAGATGGAGTCAAGGTCATCGTACAGCCATCTAACCGACGAGCTTACCCGATGCAGGTTAGTCATATCACTCGTTACTAGAAACACTTTTTTCCGTCTTTATCAGTGTATAGACCATATTCTTCACTAAGATGTGTACTTGATGCAGGTGTAAATATAGATTATTCATACAAAAAAAAGTCCTGTAATAATCTTTGTATCCTAGAAAATATAACCAAAAGTACCTACGTTCAGTACATTACAGCCACTCAGGCCAGCTTCCCAATCATTTTATTTTTTTCTCTCTTAAATATGTAACAATCCCATTATCTATCTTTTTCAGGCTTATCAAAATGCAGGAGCAAAAATACAGGAAGATATCTCCGAAGCGCCCGTTGTCATAGGCGTCAAACAAGTACCCATTGATCAACTAATACCCAACCGCACGTACTGTTTCTTCTCGCATACTATCAAAGCACAAGAGGCGAATATGCCCTTACTGGATGCTATTTTGGAAAAGGTTTGTATATATTTCTCTGTGTTTCGTGTTATAGCTTGGATATTCGAAAAGTTTTAGAATGCAGTTTTATAGTGTCCAATTAAATACTTACCCTAAAACGTATTGATTATTATAAAAAAAATATATATATACGAGCAGATTTCAGTCTTCACTAAAAATAAAGAGACAGAGAAAGAGAAATAAAAAAAAATCAAATTAACTTTACCTTCCAGAACATTAGACTGATCGACTACGAGCGGATGTGTGACGAGCGAGGCCAGAGGGTGGTCGCCTTCGGAAAATACGCGGGTGTTGCGGGAATGATCAATATCCTCAATGGGCTTGGACTCCGACTCCTTGCTTTGGGTCACCACACGCCTTTTATGGTAGGTTGGTAGCCCTGGTGTACGAATAAAAATAGAGGAAAATTGTTTATCTAACAAAGAAAACCACAAGATAAAATCCACAGTCATTGGGTTTATTAACAGAAAACGAGTTATGGCGTCAAAAGTATACACCAACACATGTAACTCTTTCATGCATAAATGTCTTTCAGCATATTGGACCTGCACATAACTACCGCAACACCGAAATGGCGAGACAGTCCATTCGTGACACAGGCTACGAAATATCCCTGGGAATGATGCCCAAGTCCATTGGCCCGTTGACTTTCGTCTTCACTGGAACTGGAAACGTGTCCCAAGGAGCACAGGAGATATTCCAGGACCTTCCTCATGAATACGTCAGCGTCCAGGCTCTCAAGAAGGTCTCCGAACATGGATGTAAGAGGAGGCTGCTTTAATTTAATGAAATGTTTACGTACAAATTGATTTCGTGGATTTCTTATTGGTGTTACCATCGATTTATTATTACATTTATGGTAATGTACGCCATTCCAACGCTCTGGTTTAAGATATTAGTCATAAAAATTAGTTCAACTATTTTGTTACATATCTGATATATTGTTACACATTACAATGACTTCAACAATATCTTCCACGGATTCTCTTCATATCACTGAAGAATATTCCAAAGGCGTGAATATGAACTGTAATGCATTCCATGTCAAATAACCTGAATATCTGCCAACAGCGCTGAATAAGATGTACGGGTGTGAAGTCAGTCGCCAAGACCATCTGGTGAGAAAGGACGGAGGCAAATACGATGCTGTTGAGTACGAGGAACACCCAGAGAGATACATTTCAGTTTTTGCGCACAAAGTAAGAAAAAAAATCTCCCTTGTCTATCCTGTCTACTTTCCTGTTAGTCTTTCTTTGTCTTTCAATTTGTTTATATATTTATCATTTGTTTCTAATAGTTTGCGTTCATGTTGTTTAAACATGTATATACTGTATTTGCTTATCCATTATATAAGTTTTAGGTGTATATTATTAACGATACATATTGTCTAGCTAAACTAACTGTCTTTACTCACAGATTGCCCCATATGCGTCAGTGATCGTGAACGGCATATACTGGGCTGTAAACTCCCCCAAGTTATTAACAATTCCGGATGCAAAGTACCTTCTACAACCAGTCTACACGCCATGGCTTCCTATATCGGTAAGACAGACCTTTATATTAATATATATATTCCTTGAATAGCGAAAGCAAGACTTTTTTTTCAGCACGATGGCAGAAACCCAACAAGTGGAAGGTAAAATTCTATTATCATAGATATTATTAGTTTAACAGAAATTCCTTCAGGGTGTATTATTATAAGGTTTTGAGTGTGGGTCCGTGCGTCTGAAGCAATTGGTTTCGTTCATGAAATTTCAGTGAACCAGAGTAGCAATGATTAACACTTCCTTTAACTCAAACTTTGCAGGAGTATGTAGGTCTTTGCAATGCTACTCTTGGGTAACGGACAAGGCAGAATTATAATGTGTTCTGCTATTGTTCTTTTAATCTAGAATTTAACTCTGGTAGTAGAATACATATTAATACAAGTTCCTCTGTGTCTATGTATGGTCCAGCCTTTACAATAATGAAATAGATCACGATAAAGACGTCCCAGTGATGCGATATGGATATTCTAAATAAATAATAATCAAGCCCTTGTCTCCAGAAATGACAGCTATTAAAAGATTACTGTAGTGACGGGGATTAGAGTTAAACTGGCCTTTCTTCCACATCATCAAGAGCAGAAGCAGAGACAGAGGGAGACAAAGCAGGGAAACGTAAGTGTGGACGAACGTAAAGTGATAACCCACGACACTGCAGGTGACGAGAATAGGGTAGGCTATGACCGATGTGTTTTTGACCTCATGGAAGCATACAGTCAGTTGGGCCCTTATGAAAAAGCAGGAATTGTCGTTAGATTGTTGACGTGATACTGCCATTCATGTTGTGTGTACTGTATCAAATATTTTGTTGTATTCAATATAAAAGTTGTTTTTAATGTGAGGAAAACATGCTGTCTACCAGGATTGATACTCGTGTACATAATTGATTGAAAAGTATCACGCAAAAAATCAAATTTATTTGCCATTACTATTAAAAAAAAATGCGTTTGTTTGATAAAGTTCATTTACAATTGCGACTTTGAAGAGCTGTTGATACTGTGTATCAGTTATCAACAGAAAATCAAACAGTCTACTTATCCACAGACGCCATTCAGTGACGATATATAGGTAATCTATAGTAATATCATTAAAAAAAAATTGCATCCACTTTACAGTTTTGAAAAATCTGAACATATCGACCAGCTAATGTATGCAACCAAGGCCACAGAGTAGTATGGTTTTGTGACACCGGTGTTTAAATGGTTTTCTAGGGCTGAATCCCCTCTGCACATGTATATGCCAGATTTGCACAGTGGTTTTGTCACAATCAAGGTGTATTCAGAAGCACAAACAAGTTGTATTCCGGTTTTCAAAAACCAGAAACTTTAAAAATGCCATAAAAGTGATATTATTACATCAACCACCCCTTCTAAATACGACCTTTGTTATTTGTCATTCCTACTTCCTCCTACAATTACCCAGTCTTTGTCATTTAACTTCTTGCATCCCTTGTGCTAACAAAGGGGTTGGTGTTGATGCAAAATGTCACTTTTGCACAGGCTTTCAGTGTTCGTATGATGTTGCATGTTTGATTAGTTTATAACTGTACATTTTCTTTATAACATAGTACATTTCCTGGTTTAATATATTTCTATTCTTTTGGTCAAAGAAAACGGAAAGTAGGTTCTTTACCTGTTAGTTCATTTCAGAAACAGAATGACTATTTCTTATCCATTTTATCCAAAAACCATGGTAAATATAGTGCATCCAATTTAAAGAAAGAAACACTTGGCAACTCTCCCTGGCTGTGAGGTACTCTGATTCGCCTACTCTCTTTTTTATTCATGTCAATTTGACACAATACTTATGCTTACATGCGTTCGAGATTTTAAAAACTAATATAGTGTTTTTTATTGCTTTATACTGCTTTATTATTCTTTATCAAATCAGAGTACACCAAAGTTAGGAGTGAGTTGCCTGGTTTTCCTTTTCTGCGACAAAATGAGACTGTGTACTGGTCTATGTATTATCCTATTCTTCATTAAGTATATTTAATATACAGTGATATTCACAACAGTAGTATGCAGTTATGCAATCTTTATTCATGCACAAAGAATAATCAATCAGTAGGTGGAAATTGCAGGCATGCAAAGAGGATAAAGCTCCCCCCTAAGACGACTTTAGGTTAATATTCAATGTATAAAAGGTTCCTCCAACTGCTGATATGACAGTTGCGGCTCTGACCGTAAAATCAACAATACTAAGTTTCCACTAGTTCCCAGTTTCCAACTCTCCTGTAATTGTTTAATGTCGTTTTAGTGTTTCAACAAATGCTCCACAAAACGACCGTAGAAAGTATTTTTAGTGTAATTTATATAATATGTATAAAACCTACGCGGAACTGGATTTCTAGATAGACGATACACTTATACAAACATTGGACCATTACTGATTATATATAGGGAAACTGATGTTAAAGTATTAGGCTCCTAATTTTGAAAAAGAAAAAAGTTGGGTTCGTCTTCGAAAGGGAGGTATTGCATAATGTCAGTTTTCAAGAGGCATTGGATGGAGCCAAAATAGAGGCAAGACCCGATTGCAACGATTTTTTATACACCATCAAATATACGCTGTTATATATACACATATATTATTTATATATAATATATGTATATTATATGTGCGTGTGTGTTATAAGAAAAAATATATCATATACATTCATACATATATATGTGTGTATGTGTGTACACAAACAAATATATATATATATATATATATATATATATATATATATAATATATATATATATATGTATATCATAAATAGATATACATACATATATATTACACATACACATATGTGTGTGTGTGTGTGTATGTGCATATATATATATATTCTTCTTTTAACGGTAGGTTTATGTCTGAACCGCCGTGGTCACAGCATGATATTTAGTTTTTTCATGTTGTGATGCTCTTGGAGTGAGTACGTGGTAGGGTCCCCAGTTCCTTTCCACGGAGAGTGCCGGTGTTACCTTTTTTAGGTACTCTCTATTTATCCGGGCTTGGGACAGCATGATTTGGCTGGCTTGGACACCCAGTGGCTAGGTAGGCAATCGAGGTAAAGTTCATTGCCCAAGGGAACAACGCGCCGGCCGGTGACTCGAACCCTCGAACTTAGATTGCCGTCGTGACAGTCTTGAGTCTGATACTTACCATTCGCCTCGCGCCTTGACGATCATGGGTTTTCCATGATTTCTTGGCAGTTTAGAGGCGGTGTTTGCCATTGCCTTCGCCCGGTGTTTTTTTTTTTTTTTTTTTTTTTTTTTTTTATCGAGCCACCATTCTATTTACCGGAACGACTTGGGCTGGCTTGGCCACCCAGTGGCTAGGTAGGCAATCGAGGTGAAGCTCCTTGCCCAAGGGAAACAACGCGCCGGCCTGTGACTCGAACCTTCGAACTCAGATTGCCGTCGTGACAGTCCTGAGTCCGATGCTCTAACCATTCGACCACCGCGGCCCCACATATATATATATATATATATATATATATATATATATATATATATATATATATATATATGCACATATGTGTGGGTTCATCCATGCACACACGCATTGCCGCGCGCGTATGTGAGCATGCGCGCTGATTTACATAATTTTGTAATCGAACCTAGATACGATGAAGTTCCTTGGGCAAGGAACTTTACCTCGATTGCCTATTTAGTCACTGGGTGGGCAAGCCAGCTCAAGTCAGTGCTGGTTGCAAGCCCGGATAAATAGAGAGAATGATTACCTAAAAGGTAACACCGGCACTCTCCGTGGAAAGGAACAGGGGACCCTACCACGTACCCACTCTAAGAGCAGCACAACATGAAAACTACAATTAAGTATCATGCTGTGACCACGGCGGCTCAAACATGAACCTACCGTTAATAATATATATATGTATATATACATATATATATATACATATACATATATATGTGTGTATGTATATATATATATATATATATATATATATATATATATATATATATATATATATATATACATATAAGGGGCCGCGTGCGATGGTGAGGTCGACTCAAGCATGCCGCGCTGATTGGTGAGCATGCGCGCTGATTTTTGGCAAGATCACCTGATTCCGTAGCACTTGGCAAGGCAACGTGTAACTGAATGGGCTATTAACACCCGGGTGTGGCAAAGCCAGCTCAAGTTCAGTGCTGAGTCCAAGCCGGTAATGTAGAGAATGATTAACCTAAAAGGTACACCGACGCCCTTCCGTGGCAAAGGAACCCACAGGACACCTACCACGTACCACACCCAAGCAGTGGTCCAACACGAACTCAAATAGAGAAGCTGACTACCTCAAACAGGTAACCGCACTCTCGTGAAAGGAACTATTACAGTATATATAGATACATATATATACTATATATATCTGTATAGATATGATATATATATATATATATATATATATATATGTA
>NC_051411.1:30594059-30621559 GCF_015228065.2 Penaeus monodon
TCTCTCCTTCCTTACAGCCTCCATCACGAGGTGGCTAAGCATTGTATCCAGAAAAAGGTATGTTTCAAATATATTTTCTTGGTTTGATTCATAATAATTTAGTTTTGTTAGTAGTTGTTTTCTGTTTTGTTAGCAAACTTTGATGACAAAATTGATTATGTGAATAAATTATGATGATAATGTATTGTAGTTTTTTTTTTTTTTTTAGCTAATTCTCGTCATACCGTCAAGGTTATGTTACATAATTAAGCATTAAAAAGATATTGAAAGTACTAATGTATATTTACAGACTAACATGGTCACAGCTTCCTACTGTACGCCAGCCATGAAGGAATTACACGAGGCAGCCGTTGATGCTGGTATAACTGTTGTTAATGAAGTTGGCTTAGATCCTGGTATTGATCATTTGTACGCACTTGAATGTTTCGAAGAGGTGGGTACTTCATGACCCTATTTATATATTTGAATTGCATACTTTGAAATATGACTGTGAATTATCTGATTCTTCCTGGTACCTTTATTTTGTTTTGACTGTGATATTTAATAACAAGATGACGTCTCTTGAGAACCAACAACATTGCTTCACAGGTGCACAGAGGAGGTGGCAAGATCGAATCTTTTGTGTCTTTCTGCGGTGGTCTTCCAGCTCCTGAATTTTCAGATAATCCTCTTCGCTACAAGTTCTCTTGGAGCCCGAGAGGTGTCCTCCTTAACACTCTAGCTGGAGCAAAGTACTTGGAGCAAGGAAAGGTAAATAAGTGGCTGTGTGGCTTTCTTAGTGTAATGAACATATCTCCTCATCAGCATGAATTTTCAGAATGATTACAGAGCTCCTTGGTTGCCCTATTTTCTTCAATATGATGGAAAATGTAGGAAGATGAATTTAATATGCCACAATTAATGCATTGTTCAATTCTTAATGTAACTATTTACATTCTGCATTCTGTGAAATCCTCTAGTCATTATTTCTATCTCACAATTTTTTCTGTATTTTTTTTTTCTTATAAAAAAGAGGCTAATCAAACACAACATTGCAGGTTGTGGAAGTCGCACCTGGAGGTTCTCTTTTGGACACAACTGAAGACTTTTCATTCCTCCCTGGTTTAGCCCTCGAAGGGTTCCCCAACCGGGATTCCACAGTTTATGGAAACCTGTATGGTATCACAGAGGCCCAGACCATCTTGAGGGGTACACTGCGTTACAAGGGCTTCTCTGAGGTGGCAAAGGCTCTGATTAAACTCGGACTCATTGATCCTAACCCACATCCGATGCTGCATCACGGAGGACCTGATATTACATGGGTAAGTGAATACGAGAGCGATGGAGCTGCAGGCATCGAGTACAAGTGAAATTGTGGGATATTCAGGATCAGACTGTTGTAAGACATTTGGATAATACCCAGTGGGCTGCTGGGCTAGTAGAAAGAAGAAAAAAGAAAAGGGTCACGAAAATGAGGGTCACGAAACCTTCCCCTGCACAAAGACTGGACTGAAAATGGAGCGCGCTTTAACTGAGCGATGAATACTTGATAATATTAGGTGGCGGATGGCTGGCTCATGTTAAAGTCCAATCCACTACTGATTGTTTATATTCTAATGCATTTTATTATAGGAGCTCTGCTATAAGAGGCATTTTGTAAAATTCTTTTCAGAAACAACTGATATGCACCTTGCTGGGCCAAATGGATGCTAATATCTTCCCTGACAACCTGAGGGCTCTTGTTGCCGAACGTGTAGACAACGATTCTCAACTGGCTGGCATTGAGGCTCTGGGACTCCTAACTGACGACCCTGTGGTTAAGTGTGTCACTCCTCTGGATACCCTCTCCAACTACCTGTCAAAGAGGCTAGCGCTACGTGAGTATGCAAGGCTAACTTAAAGAATGTCAAAACAAATTGTGGTTTAAATATGATTTTGTTAATTTTTACTAATTTAGCAGTTTACCAAGTGGTGAAATATATTGGTACGTTGGAGTCTTGATGATTTAATATATATATCTATGCATGCATTCTTACATCAACTGAAAACTAGAATATGAATGCATTTATCCTTGGATTAGAATTTCCTAATAACGTATATATATTTCCAGAACCTGGAGAACGCGATCTGATTGTGCTTCGACACGAAGTGACCATCAACTGGCCTGACGGCGGAAAGGAGCTCCGAGGAATCAACTTGGTGTGCTACGGAGACCCCACAGGATATTCTGCGATGGCAAAGACGGTGGGTTATCCAGCAGCTATTGCCACGAAGATGGTGCTGGACGGCGAAATCCAAGGCAGGGGAATGGTGCTGCCATTTACTCGTGATATTTACCTTCCCATCATATCCAGACTTAGGGATGAGGGCCTGGCAGCCACAGAAAAATCTGTTTGGCTATAAGGTTTCCTCATGAACTGTATTGTCTACAGAAGCTCAATTTATATATCAATAAGAATGTGTCCTGAATAGTTAGTCCTTATAGTCAACAACATTACCCTGCTGATAAACTAAGAAAGCTCTATAATTCCTCATTTAACAAAGTAAATCAGTGACAATTAAATATGGCATTGCATAAAGAGCCATTGATTTTCTATTTTATCTACACTTCAGTCTCATAGGGAAATGTTATCCAAAATTTTCTGATGTTCCTTGAATTAGGTTCTGTATGTCAGATTATGTGTAGTGAATGTTACCCAGGCACACTTAATTGTTCAGTATTTTGTCTGCATCAAGTGGGATTCTTAATTTATTCAGAAATAAAGTGTCATTTTATTATGCTGAAGATTACACATAAAAATACTCTTGAATTATGTATAGTATCAGGTAATTTGCTCATCTATAGTGTACAGATTTATGTGTTATAAGTCTGTATCATTCAATATATACATATGTATGAATATAACCACACACAAAACTTGTGTACAAAGATAAAATGAAACAACTACAAGAAGAAAGGAACAGTGTCAGTTTCTTGCATTGACTGGGTTAAATTTCATATATATGGAGTATATTTTAGAAAAGACGAAATGCAGAGTAAATTATGTAGCTATATAATTTACTTTTTGATATTTTTGACAATAATTTTACGTTTAACCTAGGTAGCCTTCCTTGATTAGACACAAAGTGTTTTTAAATGGAAGTGTCTTTCACTGGTTATCTGTGCAAGCAAGAGAGAAAAAAAAAACGTAATTTGGAATGCACAGCTTCTAGACCTCTCAAAAAATTTTCAGTCATTACCCTTGACCGTAAGTTTGTTATACATAATTTGTTTCTTGAACGTTTCGAATACATAAATTGTGAATCTAGCTGTAGACTACTTCATTGATGGATCTTTCATCAGTTAATGGCAAAACAAATGTGAAATGATAGGCAAGATTTATGTAAGTAATGTATTACTGAACTTAGTATTGCTGAATAGCTCACAGTACAATATATTTTTTATCATTGTTTGACAATAGGATAATATTTGTTATCTGATTGATAATAAACCACAAAATATATGTATTATTGTATTTTTTACTTCATTTAATCTGTTGCATTTAATCTGATGAAATGTTGCCACAGGTTTATTAATTCAAAAAGTACTGGGTCAATATTCTTTATTCATTTGAGACCGTCAAATTAAATAATTACACGCAGTGAACTAGATTAATATTTACACCACAAAAATCATATAGTACATATTCATATAT
Organism: Penaeus monodon; assembly: GCF_015228065.2. Taxonomy (NCBI): domain Eukaryota; kingdom Metazoa; phylum Arthropoda; class Malacostraca; order Decapoda; family Penaeidae; genus Penaeus; species Penaeus monodon. The sequence goes on from NC_051411.1 coordinate 30,597,734, forward strand.
ATATATCAGACAGTGAGTAAAGAGTACATACAAGAGCTTGCAACTCTGCCACAAAAAAACACGAGAAGCGCATTTCCCTCATCGGAGCAAAAAAAATGTCCAAAGAACTTCACACTGGAATTAAAGCAAGTCTTGATCACTTTTCTCTCCTCTGAGTAACAAAAGGCGATTCTACTACAGCTAAATCAACGACCCTAGAGAATCTGGTGATGTCTTAGGATCTTCATGACTAAAGAGCAGCAAGCTTTGACACAAAAGACATGCCATCAACATGGGACATTCATAAATGATTGGTGACCACTTTTTAAAAACTTTTGCCCCTGAAGTTTCATATGAAAATACCTTAAAAGTTGTCTTGGAAGTACAAGTTTGATTGCTTTATTTGATTTTTTTGGGGTAGTGGTGATAATGTGGGGGAGGAATATTTTTTTTCTATTATTATTTATTATTTTTTTACGACTGACTTTGACAACTGAAGTTACTGGCATATAGTTGCCATTGAAAAAATCTACCTGCTACCCAAAAAGGAAGCAAAAATGAACATGAATCATTTATGAATTCTGCCTAAGACAGATAAGAAGACATGTTATCTAGTATTGTTGTTATAATATACATGAGATTTAATTAATTGAATGTCATATACATACACCAGGGGAGCACTTCCAGCAGTAGTTTCTCATTATCTTACTTCAGACACCCATTTGTGATGAGTCTTATGGAATAGAAATACCCTGCGGACAACAACCTGGGTCATCACCTCCAGATAATGGTAGCAATCACACAAAGGTCTAGTGGTACTGACTATAATATACACACCCAACCCAAGTAATAAAAGGGGTTGGGGCTAACATCCTTCATCTGCTCCACAGACATCTTAAGAGAAAATGCACTCTAGTTTCAGTGTAATCATCAATGGAGATCAGAAAACACCGATTCCCACCTTGGTTTCCTTTTTCACTTTTAACAGTGCTTAAAAAAAAGAAGAGAAAAAAAAAGGAATGAAAAAAAAAAGTATAGTCTTTGGATTTCACGAATGCTTTCCCAGCAAGCATTTTACTTGGTCAAAGCTTCCTGATGATGGTTCCAGTAACCAAAACACACAAATAAGAAAAGAGTGAATACCAGATATACATCTCATATTTGCGTATGAACTGCTTTGTCATTTGTGGGCTCTCAACAGTTATCCATCATGCATTCAAGGCGAGTTCAGGTGTTGACTGCCATGGATAAGATCACACAGCGGAATGTTTTGAAGGCAGGTAGGTAGCTAGGCCTGTCTAATTCTCACACCATCTATGACGTCCAGCAAGTTCTTGGAATCCATGGCTAAGACATGAGCAGCAGACAACATTCGCCTGAAATTAAGAAAAAATAAATGTATATTAATATGGCTGCCAATATCAATCTACGGGAAGACTAAGGTATTACTATTACCTCAATGCCGCCAGGCATGGCATGTACATACATGCCATGACCACCGTGAGTTTACAGATGGCTACACTTGTATTAAGTCACCAATGAGCCAATTACCAGTACTGCCTGTCTCACCTGTTTACCCTTTTCCTTGATTTACAAAAATATTTTACATTATCTTATTTTGCTGTTACTAATGTTTTATAACATTATAGTAAGTATAATGTTTATAATAAAAATAACACCATCGATATTCATAGCATTAGTAAAAAAAAAAATTCCCACCAATTAAAGGTCACAAGGTCTACTAGTTGACTTTGTGGCTAAGCGCTAGAAGAGCCATCTATGTGCAGAACATTTCACACAAAAAAAAATTAAAAATGAGCTCAGCATTTTTCCAGCAGCATTGAGTTACTGGTTCTCAAAAAGTCAACTACAGTTCCTCCTTAATAAATCACTTACTTTCGATACTCTTCATCCAATGTAGTGCTGCCATACTTTTGGGCTAGTTTGTATGCCTGTACCAGATCTGTCATGTCTTTGGATAGCACCTTATGAGCCAACTCAACCTGTAAACAAAGAAGTACAAATGAAGGTCTCTTCTCATTCCCCTAATTAAATTCTTTTTTGTTAGTTATTTTATTAACTGTAAGCCATAGATAAATGAATAATACTTCAGTATGAAATCCCTCTTTTCTCTCTTTTCTATGTAATCCACTATTATTTGCATGAAGCTCTTTTAATAGCAGAGAAGACAGGAAACATTATAGTTCTTGACAAAATCAAGCTTTCAATCTTAAAATTACAAAAAATTAAAGAATAAAGTCTCCATTCTATGCATTAATACCCAAACATTTTCTATTCAATAAACACATTAAAAATGAATAATTTCAGCTTGTTGCAGTTCAGTGCTACAACCAAGTTCCACAAATCCACTAACCTCTCTGTGTGATGAGGGAGGGATGGCTGTCATGAGAGTGTCCACTGTTGCCAGCAAATCCCTAAGTTCATGACCAACCTTCTTTACATGGTCCAGGTAGACATGTACTTGTCCTTCCTTCACATCATGAGTGAGAGCAGTGATTGCCTTCACAACATGAATTGTGGATTCATACACCTTGTCATTACTACGGTCTAGATCAGCTGTTGGGGTTGGTTCTACTTGCTGTAAGAAAGGAGAGCAAAATGGTCAGATCATAAAGCAATCAGACTGAAAGTTAACACCATAATGTAAATGTATCAATATGCCTAATGTTGTGGTGAAAACTACATCATACTCCACCTACCTTTACAACAATCTTTGGCTCTTCTACAGCGGAACCTGATCCATTTGAGAGAGGAGTTGCCGATCTCTCACGGATCTCTTCTGACTGGGCAGGTGAAGGTGAGGAAGGAGGGTGGTGTGTTACTGGGGACTCACTGTCAGAGTCTGACTTATCTGATGCACTTGTGGCGAAGGACATGCGTTTACGCTGTGGGGGAAAATCATTAGACACATTTAAAAAATTTGTATTAGAGTTATACTTCAACTACTTAGTTATTCATTTAGCTTTTTGGAAGAAATATTATTCACACTCTCATGACAATGACAACAAAAAAATGCTATGATCAGGCAGCACTGAAGCTAACCATATTGTTTTCCTCGTTAGTGAGCCATCGGTTGTCTTCCTCTGTCTGCTTTTGCTGTTGCCGTAATCTCTGCTCCAAGAGCCTGTGCTGCAGCTCAGCAACATCAGCTGAAGTCACAGCTCCCCCAAAGCCAGAGGATCCCCCTAAACTTCCTGCACCACTCATCATGTCTCCCGAGTCACTCTGGTGGCTCCCCTGACGCTAAGGTTGAAGAACACAAAAGTAAGTTGTTTGCTGGTTAATGAGCCTTGTCTGGCATGGACATTTATCATAAAACATCTGGTATGTCTAATGATATGTCTGGTATATTCTCCAAGGTTTGTACTTTTGGGGAAAAAAAAAAAGAAAGGGAAAATTGCCTGGATTTTCATGAGACAAAGAGAGAAAAGAAAATTCAACATTTGCCAATAATGCAATATTCTATGGAAGAAAAATTGGGGCATTAAAACAAAATAATTGAACAACTCATCTTAGAAATTAAAAATTGTTTTGTATACATTCTGAAAACACAAATTTTATATATACATATATAAATATATAAATATTATAAAGATAAATAAACATATATATATATATATACATGTATACATATATATACATATATATACATATATACATTTATGTGTAGATATATATTTATATACATATCTAGATTTATGTATATGTATATATTGTATATGTATATATACATATACATATACATATACATATACATATATATATATATATATATATATATATATATATATATACATACATGTGTATATATATACATGTGTATATATATACATATGTATATATTACATGTATATATATAGACATGTGTGTATATGTATATATATATATATATAATATATAGTATATATAATATATATATATATATATATATATATATCTATATATATATATATATATATATATATATATATATCTTATATATATATATATATATATATATATATGTATATGTATATGTATTTATATATGTATTGATGTATATGTATATGTATATGTATATGTATATATACATATAATATATATATATATATATATATATATATATATATATATATATATATATATATATATGTGTATATTTATATATCCACATACAACTGTAAAAACATGCAATTATATATGCACATATAAATCATACTAAAACCTGATAAAAGGTAATAACTATTGCTATACAACATATATATGCTAATATAGTATAAACACATAAATCTAGCAACTATGACACAAATTTAAACTGTACAGACTGTCTGATATCTAGATTTATACATTGGAAAGCACTGTCAAGGTGACTATGGCTCAACATATATTGTGATCTAACGGTGGCTTTAAAGCATGTGCTATATATAAACAAGTGCAAGAGAATAAAATTGAATAAAACAAGACTAAAAAATAAACACTCAAGCTTCTACAGAACAAAACTGGAAATAAAGGAGAAAAATACAAAAATAAAAACAAGAGCGGAAAAATTAATGTACTTGGGAAATGCACACACCAAGACTATTATTTACAGGGATATTAAAGGTTTAAATAAAACATTATTAAAGGGCAGTTATTGGGATTTTGGTTTATAAATGCTCACCCTGAAAAATAAGGGGTTATATGTTACAGGACAAGGAATGGGGTAGGATTGAAGGTAAAATAAACACAAATAAACAAGTGAATAAAAACGAAAACATAAAAAAAAAGGTAAAACAAAAGAAATTCAAAAACAAAAAGGATCACACAGTAATCAAGAGTAAAGTTCACAGCACCAGAAGGAAGTAGATAAAATATAAGGTTTCTGGTTTCTTCTTTGACAGCTCAAAGGGAAGTAGTTACTGAGATCTGATCTTCCTTCATGTACCAAGAACTTTATCATATTGGGTTGCAGTTTGTGAAATGCATATGAAACCTTACCAGCAAGGTCTGGATTTTTCTTTGCTCTGTAAGTTAGACCACTAGATACTTAGGATTTTTTTTACCCCCTTTTATTTTTACTTTTGATATGCAAATCACTATCATCTATTCATAATAATAAAAATAATAATAAAATAAAAATAAAAAAAATCCTAAATGAAATCAACTCATCAATACCTCAACAAAGAGGGGAAAAAAACGAGTCAAAATCATACAAAACTTTTACTTACGACAAGAAGTTCATGCCATTTGCTATTGATGCTTGCCTGAGGTGGATGGCTTGGGGTTCAGAGTTGGTGTCTTTGTTTTGTTCATTTGGGTAGAAAAGAGGGCTTTTTTTCTCTCTCTCTCTAGCAGACTCTAAAGTGCAAGGTATCTATCTTCAATACCTAGATCACACTATTCCAAGTAGCAAAACAAAAAACTTAAAATGCACTCCTGGAACACTAAGATAGTGCACCCACATCACCTCCCTAATATGTGTTGTTTCAGATCTAGTGCTGTATATTCATATTAAATATGTCTTGTATCAGTATAACTAATGTCAATAAAGGTGCAAATTATAATCTTGGTCAACTGCCATTCACTCATGTTAATAGCTCTCTCTTATAACATTGTATATTTTTTGTTAATCATATCTCAGTGAACTGTTTAATATCAAAGTGAAGAAAGGCAAAGAATGTGTCTGTTCATGTCAATCATTTATTTGAGGTAGTAAATGTAAATGAGCAAAAGAATTTGCCTAAGTAGAGAACACTCTCCTGAGCCTACAAAGGAATGTAGATGAGGAACCAATTGGTGAAATAAATCATACCTAAAGAGAACAGTCCACGAGACAACTATGAGATTAAAACCAAACTAATGCCTATGGAGGAAGGTGTTCATAGTTGCATAAGTATGTGTGAACAAGAGAGAGATGGGTGTGGGTGAACTACCAGCTCTTGCCTCTTGCCTACCCTACCCCCCATGCTGACACACCACACATGCTGGTGCTATGGCAGTTCTAGGGCGTGCATCATGAGCCTCTCGTGCCTTCACCAATAATACAACCCAACCTTGACTAGCGTAGACGGTGGCGAGAAGGGCACAGGCGAAGGAGACCCCGAACCGCCTGAGCTGGCTCCTCCCCAGCCTCCTCCCCCTGCTGAGGCTGCCGAGGCCCCCCGCTCTAAGGTGCTCCCGCGGCCTCCACGTCGACGTGCTGAGGCGCCCACGGGAGAGCCCAGGGGGGAGTGTGGGGCTGACAGGGTGGAGTGTGGGGAATACTGGCCACCTCCACTGCCTCCTCCACTGTGGTGGGGTGGCAGTGAGTGGGAGGAGTGGGGATGTGAGAGGGTGGAAAAGGGAGAATGGGGATTAGACTGGGAAGATCCTGTAGCAGGAGGGGAACGAGGGGAGGTAAGGAAGTCGACGGGGAGGGTGTTGAGCACTGAGGCTGGGGAGTTGTAGGAGCCGGGAGCGTTGGCTGCCCGGTTGTGGTTGTCTCGCATCAGTTGACTGAGTACTTCGGGGTTCTGGGCGACGATGTAGGTGGTTGGGCCACTGCTACTGACCTGCGAGGGAGCGTAGAGAGGTGGGGAGCCCAGGCCTGAACCAGAAGGTGGGGGGGGTGTGGCGGTGTGTCCACGGCCACCAGACATCATTGGGACTCGCGATGGTTTGGGTGGAGGCTCATCAGATCCTTTGAGGAAACAAATATGAATTAATAAATGACATAATTTTATAATTTCTTATAAGCCCATCTGATTCAAATATTCTATAAAGTAAAGACTAGCATAACTACAGTCAATTAAATGAAAACAATCCTATTCTGTCTGATTTATCTCATATAAAAATCATATCAGATTACAAGGACTACATTCACCTGAATTTTCAATTTGCCAGTTTCAAGAAGAAAAGAATACATGAAGAAAGGGCAAACATACTCACCCCAGGACATGCCTTGAACTCGTCTGTTTTCTCTTCTCATGGTCTCATGCTGCTGTGCTCTCTCTTCTCTGAGAATCTCACTGTATAAAAGATGGGCAAACAATAGTCTGTTTCTTATATGATCCTGAATACTACAGAATAACAACAAAGAAATGTCATTTTGAAGTGAAAGCTAATAGAAAAGTAAAAGATTTAACAACATTTACATGGAAAGATGAAGAAGAAGACTACAACATACCTCAAGTCTTCTTTGATGTGTTTAAAGGACGGTCTCTTTATGGGCTCATACATCCAACAGTGAGACATCAAGGAGTAGAGTCGGGGAGGGCAGTTGGGAGGGAGAGCTAATCTCTCGCCATTCTCAATTCGCTTGATTACATCATTATTCTTGACACCTTGGAACGGTTTGACTCCCAGCATCAAAATCTCCCACATGCACACACCTGTGAAAGCAGTTCATGCAGATTTAACATTTAGCAGCTTATCAAATGGAAGAACTGCGAGGAAAAATACAATATGTCACTGAGTTCATAATTCAAAATATGTTTCCAACATTATTGGTACAAGTAAAAAAATGTGTTTGTCAGTACCAAGATACACATAACATATAGCACCAAAGCCCAAGAGAAGTGACAACATACCAAACATCCAAACATCACTGTAGCTGGTAAATCTCCTAAAGTTTATTGACTCAGGAGCCATCCATTTGATGGGTAGCTTCCCTTTGCTGGCCTTGTAGTAGCTCTGTTCTTCAACCCACCGAGACAAGCCGAAGTCTGCCAGCTTAACACAATCATGGGAGTAAACCAATACATTTCGGGCAGCAATATCCCTGCAGATCAAAGAAAAGTAAAGTCTTAGAGTGTGCACATTTTAAAGATTTCATGGATGTGTTTCACTGGATTACACAAACCAATATCATTGCTACCTTGCTCAAAGTTCTGTTCTTCAGGTGATACATCAAAGATTAGTAATCAATATAACCAAGAAGCTGGAAAAACAGAAGTCAGACCTTACCTGTGAACAAACTTCTTGCTCTCCAAGTATGAGAGAGCTGTGGAGAGCTGAAAGGCATATAGGACTAGGGTGGCCAGACTTAATCTATCCTTGTTGTTTTGTAAATATGCTCGCATTTCTCCATATCGAGCTAGTTCCATCACTATCCAAATGGGAGAATCTGAGCATATACCTATGAGCTTGATAATGTATGGATGGTCGAACTGTTGCATAATGTCTGTTAGAAGAAAAAATCATATCTTATTACTTATATATGCACATAATTATACATGTGTGTGTGCATTATCCATGTACGTACACACACAAACAATATACCATATAAATATACAAAATATACCACAAATATAATCTTCCCAAGAAATAGTTTGCTATCCCACTATCAAAGGCCCACCACCAAAAATAAAAAAAGTTAAAAAGCCAGTCACCACACAAAACTCACAGGCTTCCTCCAAGAACTTCTCTGCCATTGTTCCCTCTGACTCCACCTTGCATGTTTTGATGGCCACTGGGACACTGGAGCCATCACGGCCTCTGTACATCCCAGTGTGCACGTCGCCAAACTGACCCTCACCAATGATCTCCCCAACATCTATGCTACTCCTCTCTAGTTCATAGTCTTTGGCTGTGATAGGGGTTTGTTTGGTTACATATTTGATATTCTACATAAATATATATATACATATATATTAATACATACAGAAAGAGAGAATTTAAAAAAAATTAAATCTCCAAGAGAAACACCTCCTCCCTCCACTTACTTGCTGGTGTTGAGTAATCTCCTTCATCATCCACAATCTCTGCATAGTCCTCGGAGCCGCCAGCGCCTCTACGGGAGTCGCCTCCTGTTTCAGAACTGTGTCTTGAGCTGCTGCTTCCAGAGCCGCTCACCTCTAGGGTGGGACCAGAGATGGGGAATAGTATTGTTACCAAAATAACATTGTTCTGCTACTAGACTTAGCTTTCATAGTTATGTGCGAGGATCTTATGAAAATTTATCGTTTCTTTGACATAATTCAAATATAATAGGAAATCTTACATATATCATATGATGCAGAACAATGCACATTAATATGTTACCCACACTAAGCAACAGCAGCTTAAATCATGCTCATCCTTTTTTAACCTAATATTCTGTATTCTGATCACTTTCCAAGTACTGGAACCACTGAATTTTGTATATCATATTTTTTTTTAAAAGACAGTTAAATGAATAAGGAAATATTGAAAAACACACACACACACACACACACACACACACACACACACACACACACACATCTTGACACATGCATGCACACATAAGAATGTGTACACACACACAGACACACACATACACAACACACACACATACACACACACACACACACACACACACATATATATATATTATATCCATACAAAATATATTTTTAAGAAAAAAGAAAAAATCAATTACTAACATACTATAAACAAATGGTATTGGTTACTACTAATATTTCATAAAGTAAATCTACATCATATAGATACATACAATATATATATATATATATATATATATATATATATATATATATATATATATATATATATATATATATATATATATATATATATATATATATATACAACAAAATGGTAATAAGGGAAAAAATAGAAAAGTAATGGTTTATCATTTCTAGAAAATACTGCAATTATGTATCAAGTTAATATTGTGTATGGGCACTATGGGCACTATACAAAAAAAAAATCCAGATACAAGGTAGTGATGCAATAAAATTACCTACAATTTTTTTTTTTCAACTACTTCATGCAAATAAACTCAAACAAGCACGATAAAAACTTCATTCCATACACAAAATGCTTAAAAAAAAAGAGCACTTCCTTTTCCCAGGTTTTACTTTTTTTTACCATCTTTCTGAGCAATATACATTTACCTAAATCCCTTTTAGAAGGTTTTGTAATGACTTGTAGCACTCTATGCCTGAAATGCAGTTTTACAAAGCCAACTAACCACATTACATAAGGAAAATCATACTGGTGATTTTTTTTGTATAACCGGTAAAAAATATTATTATAAAAAAAAAAAAAAAAAAGACCTTGAAGACATTGATGAAAATTTGAAGTCATTGATGAAAATCTGCAGGAGGTTCAATGAAATTGGACATGTTTTGAAGCTATTTCCACAGCTAAATACATCATGACAGTGAATTCATCAATGAGAAGCTGTCCCTTCACATATATCATGTACAACATCTATTACAATTCAACTTCCTACTTTTGATCCAATATTGTAAAATGAGAAAAGTATGAACCAACGCTCCTTTACAGTGGAAAACAGATAAGTAGAAAATAAAGATGCTGAAGTTTCAAGCCATCACCACTTACATAAACAGATGCACAAATGCAGTAAGCAATATATACATACATACATACATACGTAATTGTGTATATATGTGTGTATATGAATATGCATATGTAAATGTATATAAGCGCGCGCGCACACACACACACACACACACACACACACACACACACACACACACACACACAAACACACACACACACACACACACACACACACACACACACACACACACACACGTACACACACACACACACACACACACACACACACACACACACACACACACACACACACACACACACACACACACACACACACACAAATATATATATACTCAAACTACCTGAGAGATGAATGTGCAACAGCAATTTCTGTGTATTCAAAAAAAGGAAACAAAGAAACAAACATTAAAACCTTCAGCCTCTATACCTGTTATGCCAGTCTAAGAAAGGGAGAAATAAAGAAAATAAATGCAGGAAGTGCAACCACTACCCTACGGAATGCAACGGCATGCACAGTCCAAGGGCCACAGTAGGGAAAAAAAGGGGCAAGAACACACAAACGAACCTTGTGGAGTCTGGCATGGGCACGGTAAAGACTTCCATATATGAACTATGGTTGGTGAAGGCAATGAGCGAGAAACAAGCCAACGAGCCCAGGGAGCAAGTCAGCCAGCCATTGAACAAGCGACGCCAGGGAGAAGAGTGAAAGAGGAGGAAGAGGAGTTAGTTTAGTCTGGTGCCTCTCTTACTGCAGCACGGATACCTGTTTTCGTGTACGATCTCCTGGTTTTTCATGTCTCTTTTTGTCTCTCCAGCCACTTTTGGCTATCTTTCCCTCCCCAGTGAAAAGGTTATTTGAAGAGGTAGAGTTTGGAGAAATGAGATTTGTATGCTCACTGAGAATTTTACTGAATTCACATTTTCATACTGTATTCATAAGTACATTAATATGATCTTAACACGCTCAACAAAGTCTTCTGCCAAATATCAGTATCAGCTGAACTTTAATAACTATATGCCTTACTTTCCAAATGTGAACCCATTATTCTTATGAGCACTCAAACCTCTTTGTTTGCCTGGACACCATAGCCACTGAGAACCCTGAGAATGCACAACTGTACACCACACTGTAATGGGCAGAACAGTTACCAACAGTTATAAGCTCTAAATCACTTAATATTAACAATTAACACACAGTACATTACATAACAACAGTATGATCAGCCATAATAAAGTGTTATTTGTAAAAGCAAAAAGCTATTAGCCAAAAGTTTATTTACATAACAGGCAAAATTGGTATGTTCCTTTTTTGAGTATACATTGTAAGAGATATCTAAAACACCCAATGAATTAGTCACTTTACAGTAAAGTGGTGGCAGACCTACACCAAACAATGGCATCATCATGTTAATCCTGTCTGCATAAAATAAAAGAAGTTAAAAAAAGTAAGAAAAAAGTCAAGTCTGGTTTGTGGACTTGGAAAACAAAAGCCGAACAAACAACTTTTTAAAAAAACAGAACTTTAATATTCAACCACAAGATAATAAAACAAAATATTAGTTTCACACAGTTAGCAATTTATCTCTCTTTAAATATTGCATGTCTAAAATTTGCTTTCCAAATACACAAACTATATCAAACCAAGTCTTTCTGGGTCAAAATAAGTGAATGACAAATAAGCATACATGTTAGTAGTCAGACCTGTTTAAATGGTTGTTTCCAATATTAGATTGTTAATATATATAGTGTTCTATGTAAAGAACTTTTCAAAACACTTGCAAATATCAACACACTTTCTCCTCTTTGAAATTATCACTATGCTAAAAAACATTTCTGTCTGTACTACTAATTAACATTTCTCTATTTTATTATCATGGTATCTGTACTTTTTATCTACAAGTTTTTATTTTCTAGCTGTTGTTAATGCTTCATGATTATGGAACAGGGCAATTTTAACCTGAGGCCGCTGGGTATGGCATGTATGTACTAAGCAAAACCCTCTTTCTCTCTCTAAAAAAATGCTTGAAAGTCGTTTATTTTCACTATCCAGATGATAATAGCTTCAAGAAATTTAGATGTAAAAGAAAAAAAGAAAGAAAGAAAGAAAAAAAGAGCACATTATTAATTACATAACAACAGCTAGAAATATCAACACAAAGTCCTTTTTCAACAGGACAAACCCTCTTCACATACACACACAGACAAATCATATCTGCTTTTCCATTTGTAAATGGAAAACATATATATATATATATATATATATATATATATATATATATATATATATATATATATATATATATATATATATATATATATATATAACTAATACATGGACCTATTATCTGGATACAGAAGACCCCATACTTTCCCCGTCCTTCCTACCTTTTGTATTCCACAAGGACGTGCGTGTGTTGTTTACAAGGCGGCAGTAACCATCAATCAGGTCTGCAAGGCTCTCAGCAGCAGCTATACTTGGGCACGTGACTGTCAGCGCCTCTGCTGTTCCTGCCACCTTCAAAATGACAGCCATTGTGGAAGATTATTCAATGTCAAAAGATTTTGCTTTTTATAAGGCATAATCTAGAATTTAATCAAATTAAACAAATAGAAATAGTGAAGGAAAATAGAGAACAGGAATATGAAAAGTAAGGAAAATCATTTTAAGAAAACCAGCTGGAAAATAAGAAACAAAAAGGAGGAGAGATTTAAAAAGAAATTCTGAGCATAAAGAAAAGTATAAAAAAGAGGACAGTAATAGGAGACACAAGCCAACCTACCTTGAGTTGTACAAGGGCCTTGCGGTGGGTATCACAGTCTGTGGTTAGTGTCTCTACACTCTGGACTTGTTCAAAGCTTGCCATGTGGTGGGGCTGGAAAGACAATACCAAAAACGTCAATCGACACCAAGATTTTCTTGTAAGATAAATTAATTTAATAAGAAATAAACATATCTATGTAATGTATGCGTAATATCTTATAAAAATGGTATGCATAATTACAAAAATTTCTTTCATGTAAATACACTGAAGGCAACACAAAAGAATCACTCCAGCATCAGAGACAATGAATCAAGAAATTTAAGCTTCAGCTCTACCTTTGATGCAGAATCTGTTGTGTATGAAATCCCAACTGAAGGGCCCACCAACAGGGTGACTGGAATTGACCAACCAGACTGGAAATTGAAAATAAAACTCATATTAATACATTCATTTAACCATAAAGAAATTATTCTTAAAAAGATTTAAAAAAGAATAATAGTAACAAAATAAGAAAGAACCATATATGGCATATTTACAAATTACTGAGTAAAATTTATGTGATGTCAACACATGAAAAAAAGATGTTCCTTTTACTTCAGAAATTATATAACAATATATTCTATATTACACACAAAAAAGAGAAGAGAAAGGAATGAAAAGAGAGAGAAAAAAAAAAAAAAAAAAAAAAGCACACTTACCCCCAGAGCACATCGGAAAGACTCCTGGTCATATTTCCTTCCTTTGCCTAACAGTTCTAAGAATTTAAAGAAGCACTCAGACTCTGACAGCTGGCCGTACTTCTTGAAGTGTTGCTGGAGTGACTTGCGCAGCGTTTTGGGCTTGACTGTGTTTAGGACTGAAGATGGAAGGAATTTGTGCAGGCCGACGTCCTTCTCTAGAAACTCAAGATTTGATTTCTTCTCCAGGGTGCTGCCATTCATGTCCTAAAGAATTTTTTTGGGGGAGGGGAAAATGTGCATTGGTTATAAATAATGTCATTATGTCTAAATATAAGTAAGTAGTTTAGTTGTATAACATAAAAGAATGATTACTGCAATACAAATTTATGTGGGAAAAAAAAATATATATATATATTGCAAAACATACAACTCTTTCATAACATCAAGACATACCTTAAACATTCGCTTAATTTCAATACAAGCTAACTGAATTGCTGATTCCTGATCAATTCCTTCATTTCCTCGGCTGTCTTCCTCCAAATAGTCATTTTTCACCTAAAAACAAGGAGAAAAACAAAATCACTGATTACATATAATAGCTGCCATCTCTATTCGCCCAGACACATAGAATGATTCACAAAATAAAAACAGAAATCTTACATATGAGCACAGTAACTGAGAATGATTCTCACCTGTTCATAGTAGTAGCAGAATGTAGTGCGGTCTTTGTCATAGAGTTGGTGGAGGTCTGAGAGGACATAGCGGACGCGGAGCTCGAATCTCCAGTCCTCACTCTGGTAATCTGGGTATTTCTCTTCAACCTGAGGATTGTGTTTATTTAGAGAGAAAGCAGTAGCAATTATAGGTAACTTGGATATAAAGAAAGAAGGATATAGTCTGGGAGAGAAGTGTGGCTGCATACACACTAAGGTAATTAAAACCATAACTTCCTATATGCAAGATATCTAATAATGATGATAATAATAATAATAATAATAATAATAATAATAATAATAATAATAACAATAATAATAATAATACACAAAAATATTACACCAACAAGAAAAATACTTCAAATAAATATGCTATTTAACTTTAAGTATAAAAAAAAAGAAAAAGAAAAAAAGAAAAGCAAGCTTCCACAGATTCTGCACTTCTAACAATGTGTAGTGAAGATATTAAAAAATTACAACCAGTTACTGACCTGGTACATAGTAAGATCTTGATGTAGCCAATGGAGTTCCCCTGTGATGGTGTTGCGGAGTCTGATGGCAAACATACTTTCATATGGTCGTGGTCCTGCAGCCTGTCTGCCAATGACCACGTTGATTATCCCCTGAAAACAAGAAAGCAATTAGATCAATCAAAGTAAATCTTGTAAATCTAAAATTATAATAATGTAGGCACAGAACCATGAGATAAGTAGACAATATATATACATATAAATATATATATATATATATATATATATATATATATATATATTATATATATGTATATATATTATATATATGTATATATATATATTATATATATGTATATATATGTATATATATGTATATATATGTATATATACTATAATGTATATTATATATATATATATATATATATAATATTATATATGTATATATATATATATATATATATACTATATATAATTATATATATACATATATATATATATATGAATGTATATATATATATATATATATATATATATATATATATATATATATATATATATATATATATATATATATATGTATGTATGTATGTATGTATGTATGTATGTATGTATGTATGTATGTATGTATGTATGTATGTATGTATGTGTATGTATGTATGTATGTATGTATATATATACATATATACACACATATATATACATATACATATGTATATACATATACATACACACAAACACACATATATATATATATATATATATATATATATATATATATATATAATATATATATATATTAATATATATATATATATATATATATATATATATATATATATATATATATATATATATATATATATATATATATATATATATATGCAACAAGAGTCACTAAGCACTTTACAACAAACTACCAAATCTCATTAACATGAAGATCCTCCAGACTTTGTGTGCTTACATTACTGTCCATCATCAAATGTAAAGAGAAGAGTGACTATTTAATTTTCAGGAGAAATAAGGTAGATGGAATGAAGTAAAGGTATGCTCTACTGCCTGCAGAGACACCATGAGAACAAATTAAGACTTTCAGGAGAAGAAAACACAAAATAGACATTCATTTGACAAAAGATACTTGAGCCTCCTTTCAAAGATAAAACATAAAGATGTAAAATTTACTATATCATGGCTCATGAACATCTATACTGCACATGCTTTTACATTAAAAGAAACACAAAATGACTTACTGAATTACCACTGCATTAAACACACATTAAATTAAAAATCATGACTTTAAATTTCACATATGAAATTCAGTAAAGGAGAAGAAAGAACATAGTAAGACAGTTTCAAGTAGAGACACTGGAGGACAGCAAGCAACTACATTCTCTCGTTCTGAGCTGCAGCTGGCATTGTCCAATAAGTGTATCAAATATCATTATCACTGTCACCTTCATGCAAGACTCACTTTAAGAAATCAGCACAATTTAAATACAGGCAAAATTCATCATTTTATACAATAAATAACTTGAAAGCTGAATATGAAGCACAGCAAACTTGTGCTACCCCAAAAAGGTTTATAAAAATATTTACCATAACCCAGCAAAGCAAGTCTGTGCTCTGTACAACTCCTCATAGAGCCCAAAAGATATACATGTATAATAATCATAAAAAAAAGAAAGAAAGAAAGAAAAAAAAAAATGGTAATCATTTGTACTTAACACAGACATTCTCTCTCTCTGGTAGTTTCTAAGGATCCAAACTCGTGCTATGTTTAAATGATGTGCCTACTAAATGCCCTGCTCGGCAACAGGTTTCCTTAGAAAAATCACACCCAGTGTTACAGTCTCCCACATGACACCACAATATGCTTGCATCTTAGTAAACACATCTTGGACAGGATATTGAAGGAACTAATGACAGCAACAGCCATGCAATCGGCTGCTGCAATGCTGAAACAAGATGCTATTTATTCAAGCCTACAAAGAATAAAGCAAAGCCAATAAAAACAATAATCATAATAAAAAAAATATATAGACATTTAAATCAATAACCAGACGCATGGTATTGGAGCTGCAATATCCAGTATCTTCTCATTCAATTATACTTATATATACTGTACAAACACTGTACAACAAGCACAGAATTACCTTAATGTTTGGTTCCTTTGGGAGAGAAAAAATGGAAAGCATATTAATTTGTTAGTCTAAAATATTCATTTTCTTTCTTTAAATTGAAGAAAACCAAAATCAAAATAAAATAACATTTATTCACTTACTAATTCTCACTCACTCACTTTTACTCCTTCTCTCTCTTTTTTTTTTTTTCTCTCTCTCTCTCTTACAAACACACACACACACACACACACACAACACACACACACACACACACACACACACACACACACACACACAGCGCACCACACGCAACACGCACACGCACACGCACACGCACACGCACACGCACACACATACACACACACACACACACACACACACACACACACACACTCATACACTTTCTCGCTCTACCTCTCTTATACTCTCATTTCCTCACGTTCTTGCACACACACAAATATACACATACTATATCACTTATTCCCTTCCTCTCTCCCTCTCACTCTAAAATAATTTTTAAAAAGGCACCAGACAAAATTATTTTATGTTGGCTTATGTCCTGATTTTACCAAGCAACAAAAAAGGTCATATGGCTTGAAGATTTATTTACTATGTTGTCACATGTAATGCATTCCTGGAAATTTTAGGTTTCTACTGTGTAGATTGACCAGCATTTAGAAATAAGTCAGCTGTCTTTGTAGCTTTATAATTTTTTAAAAACATATAAAATAATAAGCAAAAATAAATGATTGAATTTTTGGTTTATGTTTTAGCAAATACACACACAGAGGCACGTATTCAGTACACACATAAATAAAATGTAAAATTAATAAAACATATCAAAAGAAATACATTTACACTGTTATGACAAAAAATATTTCAGCTTAACAAATAAAAAAACTCAGGCTGTCACACTATACCTGTAACTATATATATATATATATATATATAAATATATATATATATATATATATATATATAATATATATATATATATATATATATATGTATATATATTGGATATCATTACTCAATTATTTATTTATTTACTTATTTATTTATCTATTAATTTGTGTATGTGAGTGTATGTATGTGTGCATATTGTATGAGTGTATGTGCAATTATATATGTGTGTGTATGTATATTATATATATATATATATATATATATATATTATAATATATATATAATATATATATATATATATATATATACATATATATATACATATATATATATATATATTAATATATATATATATATATATATATATATATATATATATATATCATATATATACATATATATATATAATATATATATTAATATTATATATATATTATATTTATATATTGATATTGTAATATATTGATTATATTATGATTATGTATGTTATTATTGGTGTGTGTTGTGTATGTGTGTGATGTTTTGTGTGTGTAGTTGTGTGTGTGTGTGTGTGTGTGTGTGTGTGGTGTGTGGTGTGTGTGTGTGTGTGTGTGTGTGTGTGTGTGTGTGTGTGCGTGTGCGTTGCGTGTGCGTGTGCGTGTGCGTGTGCGTGTGCGTGTGTGTGTGTGCGTGTGTGTACGTGTGCGTGTGTATCTGTGAGTGTGTCTGTGCAAACACCCTGCATCCACCAACGCACATCCCTGCACGCAACCGCCCGCCCGCACGACCCAGCCCGCAAAGCTCACCTTGACATCCGTCCCGTCGCCGAACTTGACGACGTTGAAGGAGGTGTTGAAGTGCACTTTGATGCTCTTCTCGGGCCGCTCCGGAGACCCCAGCCGCGGCGAAACCCCCACGCCTCCATTTTCCTGGGCGAAGAGGGGAGAGGTGAGGATGGTGGCCGTTACTGGCTCCGGATATGGAAGACGGGATGAAGAAACATTTTGCAACTTTTGGTTTTCTAAATTATTGTAACTGGGATAAAGAACGACGGAAAGTGTCCCTTTGAAAGCCAAGACGCCGCTGCTTAATAGGGGTGATTAGTAACAGTAATAACACAGGCGTCAAAAAAAAAAAAAAAAAAAAAAAAAAAAAAAAAAAAAAAAAAAAAACGAAGGAAGAAGTAACGTCAGAAATGATGGCAAATGAAGAAGATGAAGCCGAATAGGATGAGCAGGAAAGGAAGAAAGTAACGAAGTGGCAAAGCAAGAAGCGAGACCAGGCCTCACCTGCGCCACGGCGGAATGGTGAGTGAGGTAGGAGTGCGGTCGGTCGGGCGGCAACGCTGGCGGGTGGCCGCCCAAGGAGGAGGGTGGGGGGGCGGGCATGCCGCACCCGCTGCTCATGATGGCGGAGGAGGGCGGGGGAGTCGAGGACCGAAGTCCTGCGGAGGATCCAGTCGACGGAAGAATGCTCAGCCCGCAGCCCAAGCTCTCATCCTCGCCCCTGGAAACAGCAGAAAGACGTCAGTGTTAAGTCTTTTTCTTGGGCGAAGGTTCATTTTTGGTTATTGGAGGGAAATAAAATTCTGGCTTTAAAGACATGGCACTAATGATAGTGAATTCAATAAACTAACAACATACAATACAACAATAATAATCACAACCAATAACGGAATTATCTATTTTACAATGCTAACTATGGTCATATAATTATAATTTAGTTAATTCTATTTGGTATAATGGTTATTCTTGTGTTTGGTGTAACAAGCTGCCTGTCTGCTTCTAAATTACCCCCGTATGCAAGGAATGGCCATTCACTGGCAGCGCGGGAACTGAACGCAGGCCATCAAGATTGCTAGACGAGAACGCTACCACTGCGCCACACAGCACACAATAATCTTGTAGAACGTGTCAATATAATGAAAGGGAATACGACTAAAATAATAAAATTCACATATCAAAACATGAGGTGGAAAATTAGTAGTAAGTTCCACTATGGTATGGTAAGTAATTATATCATCTATTCTTATAACAACTGTGGAAATGAAAATGATAATGATGATAATAATGATGATGATGATGATGATGATAATGATGATAATAGTAATAATAATAACAATAATAATAATAAATAAATAATAGAAATAACATTATAGTACAAAGCAACAATAGCAGCAGTAATGTTATGGCACACTAACGACATTGCTACCAATGAAGATGCAACCCCAGAACATTGAGCCAAGCGAGATGATTCGGGGCAGCTCCGCCGCGAGCGCCGGTGCATCCCAGCCCGCACGACTGGGCGGCCGACCGACTGACTGACTGACTGACTGACAAACTAACTACCTGCGTGGTCGCGCCGACGGCCTGCCCGGGAGGTCGTAATCCACCAGGATCTCGTCAAGGTCAACGAAATCGTCCTCACTGGATTCCTCCGCCTGTAGTGAGCGCATCCTGTGTTCTCCCTCCAGCGCCCTCATCACCTCCTCCAGGCTTTCTTCCTCGGAGGGACTGGCGGCCAGGGTCTTTGTCAGGGCTGGCCGTTCGGGGATCGGTTTCCCGGAGACCGCAGGGCCGGGTTTCCGATGCCAGTGGTGGCCGTTTTCACAGCCGGTTGTCTTCGGCCGTCGGTCAGCTCTCGTTTGCAGCACCTCGTTGTCGGAGGCGTCGGCGCTCTTCGCCCGCGAGGTCTGGGCCTTGGCGTACACGTGGGCCGCGGACGCCGTTGCCGCGCCCCTGTGGGACCTCTTCTTAGCCTCCTCGGCCGGCGGGGACAAGTTCCTCTTCTTGGGCAGCTGAGGAGCCACGGCCGACCTCGCCATCAGCTCGTCGATGGCCACGGATATGGGTCTCCCGGGCTCATCGTACTCCAGGAGGTACTCCTTGATGTCCTTCCGGCCAGCGTCGTCGTCCGTGTCCTGCTCCCTGTCCACGGGAATGTACAAGGCCGTCGGGCGGTTCTGCAGTCTGTCGCGCTCGCGTCGTACCGACTGCAGTTGTTCGTACGTCTCGACAGCCTTGCGCACGGACGGCCTCCTCTCGAGGGCGGCGCTCGCTGGGAGCATTTCCTCCTTCGATTTCTCCGTCTGCACTCTCTGACTCGCACTCGCTCGCCGCACACTGTTTCTGGCAAAAGAGTTTTCCTTGCTTGTTGCACTGGGACTGTTACTCACCTCTTCTCTGCTCGCCTTCATGCTACTTCTACACTGATCACAGTAACTATTCACGCCACATTTGCACTGCTGGAGGAGCTTCGTCTTTTGCTTCCCCGCGCCCTTGTCACCGCCAGTCTGGATCCGCGCGTATTGCAATTCCGAGGAGCCAGATCCTGCCCTCGTCTGGCCGCGGGAACCTTGTCCTGCAGACTGGCCGTTCGCATCCCGAAGAACTTTGGCCGAATGGTTTCTCTGCAGCGCCTGGCGCGACTCAGCTGACTGTCTCCGCCATGACTTACTCACGGTGCCTTCGTCGATGCTTTGCGGTCTGGCCGGGTCGCCACTGCTCCTTCCAGGGGTCGACGGCGTCCCCTTGCTCCTCCAGGAAGGTTCGGGGATCTGTGATGGCCCTGAATTCGTCTTCGACCGAATACTACTGCGTTCAGAAGGTATCCGGTGAGAATCCCTGACGCTGGAGCGCCTGAAGAAGTGGAAAGGCGTCGTCGGACTCTCCTTCGAGGCGGGCTGTTTCTTGCCGTTGATAATTCCGTAAGCGCTGGTCGCATCCTGTCGCTGGCTCCTCCTGTCGGCGGGATTACTCGGGGTCACGGACTGGCCCTCGCGAACGTCGCCTCGCGCAGCGGCCAGCGGACGGCAGAGCCCACTGCCTGCCTTCACGCTTTGACTGCGCTTGAGAATGGGGGTGCCTGCGGCGTCCGAGGAGCCGCCACCGCCCCTTAGGAAGTTCCTGGTGCTCTGGCTGAAGCTCCTTAACCCGGAGTTCTTTTGGTTCGTCTTGCCGATGTCCTTCCCTGTAGGCGTGGGCGCCACGCTACTTCGCGAGATGAAGTCGGTCCTCCTGCCGCTGGTGGGCCGCGGGGGCTTGTCTGGCGTGAAAGACACGGAGTTGCAGCTGTTCTGACTGATGGTGCTTCTGTTGCTGCTGCTGACGCTGTGGCGAACGCCAGCGTCGCGCTGGAAGAAATACGAGTTGCCGGGGAGCAGGTGGCTGTCCCTCGAACCGGCGTGCATCGACACAGCGGCCGAAGGTGGCGACCTGGCGCCAGCGCCACCATGGCCGGCCCTCCGCGTGGCCGAGGCGAGCGGTAGGACGGGGGTGCTGACGGAGCCGCCGCCACGGGGGTGCCTGGGGGCCTCTCCTACCCCACTTACCAAAGGACTCAGCAAGTGGCTGGTGGAGTGGACCAGAACTGGGGTGCTGATGGAGGCAGCCCCGGGCGGGGGGTCCGCCTCCTCCTGCCCCTCTTGTCGTCGTCGTCGCGAGCCTTTCCCTCCTCCTACTCCCCCTCTCCCTCCGCCCCCCGCGTCGCCGCCTGATCCTCGACGGAGTCTCAGCAGCCACTCCGGCACCTTCATCTAGGAGCGGGTCGCGCCGAGCGTCCTCGGAGGGCGCCAGGGGCATGCTCCTTCCCGGCCCCCTCAAGACGCGGGCACGGGAGAGTGTCCTTCACGGGGCCAAATCCTCTTCGCGCAGTGCCCAGCTTCTGGCGTGCCCTCAAGCCGCATCACGCGCGCCCTCGCTCCTGTTGTCGGGGTTCCGGGCATCGGGAGGCCCCGCCCACCGCGCATGATGGGCGCCAATCCAGTCGTCACGGAATCGGTCACCACCGTGGTCGTGGCAGTGCTGTCTCAGTGCAGAAGGCGCTCCCTTGCAATCATTTCAGACTGGACAAACTCTACGTAAGGTACTGATAAAGAAGCGCCACTGTTATCTATCGTCGCTAAGTTTCTTAATGTTTATTTTTTTCTGTATAACTGGAGTTTAATAACAGTTCTTTAATAAGAGCAAAGTAAGAGGAACCTTACAAAAACAAACTGCATGACACGAAATTACAGTAACAAGAGATGACGCAAAATGAAGGCAAACGAAAAGAAAATAATAAATAAAGAAGGCCATGAAGAAACAGAAAAAGAAATAAGATAAAAACACTTGAAGAAGTACAATAAAGGTCAAGAAAGACACGAAAAAAAACAAGAGAGAGAGAGAGAGAGAGAGAGAGAGGAGAGAAGAGAGAGAGAGAGAGAGAGAGAGAGAGAGAGAGAGAGAGAGAGAGAGAGAGAGAGAGAGAGAGAGGAAAAAATACAAATCAAAAGACATAGCAAAACAAAAGCGTTAATCAGCAGCTGACACCCGCCCGCACGCCTATTCTCCTGCCCACGCCCTCGCCTCCTCTACTGATCCTGAACGCCGCCCACAGCACACGTCCCCCACAAACCCAAATAACCAAAGCGAAAGCCAAAACAGTGGATAAAAGGCGTGAAAATAAACGTGGCGTCCTTTAGATACTTGAGCTCCTGACAGATTTAGAATAAGGACATTCTCACGGGTTCGTCTCCCTCCCTCTCCCCCTCCCCCTCCCCTCTTCCCATTCTTGTTTCTTCTCTTCTCTCTGTCTCTCTCTTCCCGTTGAAGGAAGTAATTCTCATTTTCGAGGGAAACTAGGGATATAATGATTATAGTCACATAATACAGATTACTCATAATAATATTTTAAAATAATAATCATAACAGTGATAATAATAATGATAATAACAATAATGATAAAAATAATGATACCAAAGCAACTACTATAATAAAGAATGAAAATATCAGGAATAACAGTAATAACTGAAAGGCTCATCAATAACAATGACAACAATGGCACAATCCAACCCCAGCCCTGCCCAGCGAGGCAGTGCCACAACGACAAATATCCTAAATGCACCATCAGGCTCTCGCAACCCCCTCCCCTTTCCCTACCCCCCCCCCCTCCATGCCCATATCCCTTCG